>NC_091948.1:6712997-6972997 GCF_041260155.1 Ptychodera flava
TATTTCCATTATATTATCAACGAACCCCAAAAACTGCCAAATTTACAAAAAATTCCCATGCGAAAGACAACGGGGCCCAGAACTTGTCAGTGAGTAGTGCACGCGCTGTATAAATTTTGCAAATCTGGAGATTTGTTTTGAAAAAGTGTCTTAACTTGGCCCACAAGTGCACCATTATAGTTTGTGATTGACTATGATCTTTGTACAAATTACAATTTACGTTTTAGCTGTAAAGTAACAATATTTACAATATTGTTCATATTCACAGGCACATAAACAAACCATTACTGTGTGTTTGTGGTCAGTCATATGATTGAGCTCGACCAATTAAAATGCAACGAACATGGCATGGTAATATAATTCAAATTATACATATTAAAAATGTACAATAGGTAACTATGCCATACTACCTCTTAAAGTTGCTGTCATGATTGCAATTGTGATCAATACAGTGCAGAAATTATTTGTCTAAAATGCCACAGCTGAAATGCAACAATTTGCTTATAGCCAACTTCCAAAGTCAACAATTTGCTGATTGTAACAGTTTTCTAAGAGACCTGTACAGATATACAATTACAGTCTTAACACCCATGCATGCAGCAAAATACATGTAAACTTTCTAAGAGCAAGACAGGTAGTTGTTTGTCAAATGCTTAATGCGAAATGAAGCAAAATCTTAAGTACCTGGTTCAACCCTGTACAGAAACGTTCAAAGACGGACCTCATGTTTCCTCCTTTTTCCATGGAAATAACTCTTGTATGGTCTTCTTCATTGATCCAAACAAGGAAATTCTTCTTGTCATTGTGCCTGAAATATTGATAATATTATTTACATTAAAATTTGCAGCTAACGATCATCACAGTTTTTATTAAATAATAGGATTACATCACAAAACAGCTCAAACATAAAGTGTGGATGACAGGGTCAAACTGTGAAATAGGGTAGTTTGTAGACTGTTATATACTGAGTTGACACCTTGACTGAGGTAGTTTTTGGTTTCCTGCTAAACATTGTTTACCTACTGATAACAGGTATAAGGCATGATACTCATATACTTAGTATGAGTCATACTTCTTGTCTCACTCCTTTTACAAGTTAAGTTTTTCAGTGCTCATATCATGCTCTCATTGGTGGACAATGCAAGTCATCACGAAAAAAACTGTCATAAACTTCGCATGACTGGAACACTTGTACAGAGCATTGAAAGATACCAACCAGATTCCACGACCATCAGGCCAATCACGGGCCATGCCGGCACAAGTCAGTAGTGGAGACACTGGTTTATCAAAGAGGAAATGGTCATCGATAAGCTGCTGTTGCTCTTGGTCAGTCATGTTGTTCAGTGGATAGTATTTGCCACTCAGTTCTCCTTTGAGGTCACCCAGTGCGTCAACAACTACCTAATAAAACAAAGACATGATATTTTTATGAATTGGGAAGGTTTGCAGGGAAGTTCGATAACATCAAGTGTTTTTGTTAAAATATTATGTAGAGATTCCACACTCAGTTTATTAGCCTCCCACGGTATCAATTCAACTAATGATCAAAGTTATATCATAGGACAGGTGAAATGCTGGAATGGTTTGAAAATCATTTACTGATTTTTTTCCCAACCTGGCAACAACATAATTGTAAATGATAAGGGTGATGAACTGGTAATTTTACTGCCGTGCCTTTTCAGATCATCACAGATAACACAGAGGTAGGAGAAGCATGACCCAAACTGATGCATCCTATGCATTCTAAACTCATCAAGACTGAATACTGTTTTTGCTTTGCTTTTCTTCAACAATCACGAGCATCTTGCAAAAAAGAAACTTTTAACTTTTGCTCATACTTTGTTCAAGAACGTAAAATAATACTCTTTCATAATCAATAACACTGAGGAATGTGTATCATCATGGAACTAGGCAAACAGAATGTATCATCATAGAACTATGCAAAAGAGAAAGCTAGGAGCATGCAGGTAGTGTATTCAGATTTTATCTAGTGCATGATTGTAGGCCAATCAATATTCTTCATCGACAAATCATTCTCTCGTTGATTTAAACTCAAACAATGTTCATTATTACACTTTTAATAGATTAATAAACTGAGTCAGAAAAGAAAGCATTAGATGTATTTTTTTAATCAGGAATTTCATCCTTTTCTCAATTTTAAGTCACAAATATTTATTTTGTGAAAGCAGCAGGTCTGCACATATCTCTGTTTTTTTTCGCACACTGTCCATTTTTCTGATAATTTTGTGCCATCCCTCCCGAGGTTAAATGGTTCATCCCTAAAGAGACAACATTCTTTTTTCTCTTACTGAAAAATGATGATTTGTTGACACATCAGAAATACTTACTCTCTCCACTTCACGTCTTTCAGCGCGAGTACACGCTGGAGGTAGACTTAAACCGCGAATTGAACGACCAGTACGACATCTTGATGACAGAACATACTTGTCATCCAGAACACCTCCCTTGATTTTGGTGTGGTCAAGATCTGTTGGATGTTTGTCATTTCTACCAAAACCAGGATGACGGTCACCGATGACAGGCTCAAACAGATCGGCAAATACCTTTAATAGATTGGAAAATTGGGAATATTCAAAGTAAAATCTAAATCTTTACTTTAGGTTACAGTATATTCATGGCTGTTAGATTATATAAACAAACCACCCCAGCGATGAGTATACAACAAGATTTTGATCAGTTCGTGACATCATATATGCATGAGCGACAGTGAGTGTATATATGGTGTGAGCTGGTCAACACCCAGTGGTATACCCATTGCTAAGATAGTTTATTGCTAGTATATCATAACAGTATATTGAAAATCTGTCGTGAAACATCAAAAAGGAATTTTTCTCTAGCTGAGAAATTTTTTACTCAGAGCAAATTGATTAGTTTAAGATTACATTGCTGCCCCAAGTAATCCCAGTCAATGCCTTTCAAATATTTTTTAGATTTAATCAAAATGATGCTCATGTGCCAACTCGGTACACACTTGGGCAAAAGTGTAATATCTTTAGCGCCCTCTTGTGACAGGGAACAGAGTACCTGTTTCAAAGGTGCCAGCATGCAGTTCTTGCAGTTATAATAGCAATCAATACATTTCTATGCAGAAACTTGTAATCTTTTGTAACTATAGTTACCTCATAGCACTCTTCATCGCCAGCTACCATGCCAACTGTCATGATGAAGGGATGGCCTGGGTTATCAACTCCAGTCTGGATGCACTGGTCAAGTGTGTAACCATTTGGAGTGGTCTTGTCACGGAGTTTAGCATAGATGCCTGGTGTGAGACACTTGGACATGTGGTTGTTGTGTTTGCTCAAATCTGGGAAATCAGCGGATGGCGGATACAGCCGATGGGCTCTCATTGGCAGCGCTGAAAGCTGATCATTTGAACTGAAGTAGACTGATGAACAGATACCCAAGCCAACAGCTCCAGCCACTGCCACTTTCTTAGTGGTCGATGAGAAGATCCTTCCTGCAAACGCCATGGTGACGCTGGTGTGATAGAAATGTTATGTTTACCGGAAAAAGTAAACAATCTGTAAAGTAAAAGAACACAGATAAGATATATTTATTATATAAATAAAAATTGAATTACGTTCTGGCAAAGTTTATCACTTCATATTGAAAGTCAATGTCCAAGATTGTTGAAGTTGCTAGTACATTTAGGCATGTTTTCTCTATTTGGCTACACTTTATAGGAAGTGTTTTGCCAGGATGCCTTGGAGCAGGAGGTTGTATTTGTAATTGTCAATGTTATATCTTTGTTATTGGTACACATCCCCCCCCCCCAATGTGCACTGTCTGGCAAAGATAATTACATGTTGTCAAAAATTATGTAAAATTCTAACCTATCAAAACAGTTTTTCTATATTGTACCGCAGCAACAGATGTGTATCTAGGAATGTGGTGGGGGAGAAAAGATGGATCTAAAAGGATGCTTACTGCATAATGATCGGTAATTTGACAACTTTCCATCAAGAGGGGAAAGATACACTGGGAGTTATTGCTTAAAAAATGTCATTTAACAAATGTACAGCTTTTTGAACTTTAATGATCAGAAACTAACAACAACAAGATGAATTTAATTCACATATTCTTATAAATTAGTGATTCATATTACTGTAAACATCCTGAATGCTACGGTAAGATTATCTCTCCTGATTCTAACAAAGCTGCATTTGAATTTTAAAAAGTTATTACGGGTGTAAAACCATGAAAAAGTTACTAAACAAAGCATATATACCTTGACAGCAAGACCAGGTTTGTGTGGACTGTGTTGTCAGAGCTACACTGAACCCTCATGTGTTCTCAGTAAAAGCATTTATTGCTCATCATTCAACATCAATCACACAATTAATGTACAGTAGTGAGTAGTATTTTAGTCAAAGCTTGTCGAGCGACAAATCTCAAAAACAGTTCCTACTCAAGTTATCGTAGCAGTGACAGATGAAGCGGGGAAGATGTTCATGTGAAAATAACTAGAAACAGATGAAGAATGTGTAAGATTGAAAAAGGGAATGCGTTTTCATTATGAGGATTTCTAGGCAGCAGTCTTTGAAGTGGTAACTTCTCACTTAAATTTTATCATTTGTTTATCAGTACATTTATTTCCCATGTAAAACTGCTTGATAATATACCTTAAAATATTAAACACAGAGGACCATCTTTGCTGACCACCTTTAGTTTGATCTCGGATATATGGCAAGACCATACAAGGTTTAACATATTCAATGGTCATCTTCAACATGGACAGAGAGCAGTCACTGTACATGACATACACCATAGACGAACACTATGTACAACACGTTTTATAATGCGTGAACATAATTTGTAAAAAACTGCAAACAACATCTGTTACTATGACGTATAACTTTTTCTGTTTCATAATTGAAAAAGCAGAAGTTTTTGAGAAATTTTGATAATCAATATTAGAAAGCCTAAAATAATGTGATATATAGGGACAATGGATAATTCAGTTTTCTTAGTTACAAATGTATGTGGTTTCGAAGGCTTACATTGTGATACAAATCATTGCTATGAATTTCCACAGAACTTTAGTCAATACACTGAACTATGTCATCACATTCCTTTTTTAAAAATAACATTTAATACCCACATTTAAAGTCATTCTAATACTAATCTAAATTACATGTTAAAGGTGAAGGGTTTTATTTGATCATGTAAGGGTTTTACTTGATTAATATTCCAAGAATGTATACTTTTAATAAATAACAATTATACGTTTGTTTTCTAAATCGTAACAACAACAATAATGTATAGTCTGTTGAATTGTAAACAAACCGCTGAGTGCTCTTCATGTTCTGTGATTTGACTCTACTATGTTACATAACTTGGCCAAACTGCCTTGTCTCTCACTCGCCCCTTTTGTCCCGCATTCACTGCATTTCTTGAAGTGAATGCTTTGAGCGATTTAAACATGTCCAAACATGAACTATTGTCTGGGTGTTTTCAGTGTGAATGTGGTCTGGAAATGGACTTGCAAAGCAGTGAGCACACACACGGGCGGGCCACTGAAAATATTTCGTCTGCAGAACTAAAATGCCTCTTAGGAATGATCAAATTTTGAGCTCATAAAATCTTCTTTATGCAAATGTAAATCACAGTAAAGTTTACTTCAGCTGAAAGTTGCCTTTCTGGTTGGCGTAATGTGAGATATGTCAGGCACCTGTTGCTGCTACGGTTACATATCAACATCAATGTTTTGTGAGTTTAAAGCAGTAAAACGTTTCTGTAATCGTGGATTACCGTATTTCCTGCTCAAAATATGATAGCAAAAATTGTTCTATGTATCATTTTATAAGCTGTGGGAAAGTAGCATACATATTCACATGATATGTCAAATTTTATGCTCCAAAAATTTCAACATACTTTGGGTTGACGACGAAACACAAAGCAATCCATACTGTGAAATCAAAACCGTGCCATAAGTTCAACGTTCACTAACGCCTAGTAATTTTATCTTACCGTAAACTTAACCTTGGCGGATGACCTTTTTGAGTTTCGGGTGATATTGACGAGTAATATATTTCTGGTGTACACAGATAGGCAGCTCCAACTACTAATGTGTGTGTGGCTTTACTTTCCTCAAGGGCAATATTTGCATAGTATTGTACTGAACATGTGACGTTTTAAAGTGTGCCTAACATACAAATGTCACTGTACTACCCGTTGTCTGCGTTGAAGTGAAGGTGGGAAGGCATAGAAACGCTGTCGGAACAACGAGAATTCGTTCGAGCATAAACAGTTGGGGAAGACTTTTTACGGTTCAAGGCAGCAAAGAACGCCACAAGGTAAAAGGCTAAAACAAATATACCGGGTGCCCTTATAATGAAAATTACGAATTCTTTCACGCATTTGCGTAAAAAGGTCTGAGTTGAAATAACTTCACTTCATCTACCTCGCAACTGGAGAATAGCCATGCATTGTTACAATACAAGTTGGCGGTAAAGTGCTGACAAATGAAGTTAAACAAAGCTTTCCTACTGGCATACTTCAATTTTGACAAACTTTGTCCGGATTATTGAAGGTCATGTTTGTTGTTTGGGAATATACTTTTCTTTAAGTTAAAGAGGTGGTTTAGAAAGATTAGATGGCATGTCTTTTCTCGTATTTGACATTTTTTCTGACCAAGGTAAAAGCACGTATACTTTAAAGAATTCCTTATTTAAAGGCTGTAAATATCGCTCTGCATACTTCCCCATGCGTTGGCAACCATTGCGACCGACCCCTTTCTAATAAAGCCACTATAGTTTTTTCAAACTTCCCAATTTAAACGTGACAATTTTTCTGAAGACGACCGTGAAAATGCAACGCCTTGCCGCAACCCATAAAATCATTGACTCGGGATCATCGAGTATGGACATCTGAACACGGTGATAGAGGGACGTACCAAGCCTGATCGATCCGAGGTAGGTTGACACGTGCCTGATTAGTGAATATCTATGATGATTTTGCAGTTATTTATTATTCACCAAATGTGTTTTAACAGAAACTCGCTTCTTTATAATGAACTCTTTGAAACATGAGAAAGGGAGAAATTCATTATTTTTTCACAAATCTGTTTGACGCTGGTGTCGAATACTGGTCGCCAAACTTTATTGAAATCGACGTGCTAGACAAACTGTGAACAGGAAAGTTTCCGCCGACTTTTATTATGCACATTTTGAAGCCGCCTACGACAGCAATAAATCATCGGACCATCTAGGTTCATTCGAATCAGTCATTCGAATTCAGTCAACTGATATCACCATCATCACCACACATATCATATCGATGTCCGAACGTAAAGATAAATTCCAGACCCTGAGCTCCCATCAGGTACGGTCGTGACAGAGGTTGACCCTATGCCGCCAATGCAATGTAATGTACAAGGTGCAGCTACGAGATAGTATCGTTAAGTCACTGTTCATCCCGAAATTTTAAGATACCTAGTATATTGGGGGAAATTAGACCACAATATTTCAAGATCATTTCAGAAATCCTCAAAGTCATATAAATCCTCTATTTCTTACTTCCACAGACCTCGACGATGAACAGAACGCACATATGCATCACCTTCAAGCGAACCCCCACCCCCGGAGTTCTGTCCATGCTAAACTGTAGCATAGCAACCATTTAAAAGTGCTCTTTAAAATGTCACCGACATTCTACTCGGTCAGTGACAACTGACCGACGAGTAATGGCAACTAAACACCATCGTTCGCACATAGCCAATTCCATGACATCACGAAGAATATCTCAGCGTTTTTGACAGCGGACTCATACATAAGTCTACTTTATGTGCCTGTAGAGTACAATTTGTCATTCCAATTAAAAATCTCACGTGTTCCTTGACCTTATGTAGGATAGGCCTAACACATGCTCGGCCCTGTACACGGGCGCTCGTGGATGTAGGCTTGATGGTCTTTAAAGTCAAACGGTCCAATATTGAGGAATACGACAATTAAGTGGACAATGACATGGCAAATCGAAAAGTAAAAGATTGTGGTCAGACTCCAAACTGACGTCCAAACTGTGGACGTGGGGAAGTTTACACAAAACATGTGTTAACAGTATAGCAATCGGAACATGTGACTCGGCAACCGGCGAATTGACCTCATTCTCGGGGTCACGCAAGAACATACATGGCGACACGCTCGCTTTACGATTTCGGCAGACACTACGCCACCTTTGATTCTTTAATTGGCGATAACAATCGCCGTAGAATATCAGATATTAAAAATATGTAAGTAACGTTCGATTGAAGAAAAATATACAAAATTTGCGAAAATCATGCTCGTGCATCGAGGAAGGAATTGAATTTGAATTGACCGAGTTACAATAGTGTGGCGTACGTGCAACATTTGCAATTACATATGGCTTGCGGGCACTCTATCTACGAGCCATCCGTTAGCCCCATTTTGTTACAGTGAGATCTTGAATAAATTTGGTCGATGGAAATGTTACGGCACTCGATATTCCGTGGCCGCAATATTGCTTATAAACAGTATGTTGGTTACCGCGCCGCGTCAGTTACTATCACTATCGTACTCACTGTACTACAAACGACCGCTTTATCATTTTAGCTCGCCATTCTTGTAATTCTGCGTAAAAATACGTTGTATAATCAATGTCACTTAAAAGAGCTGTTTATCCTTCACAACTGAGGTGCCTTTGGTGAAGATGATTTTCTCTGATGGCCAAAATGAGTTGAAAATTGTTAGGATCGCAACAAGAATAATGTTGATCTTACCTTGCTAGCTCCTACCGGCGCGGTGTGAAAGCTAAGCTCCGCTTGTGGCAATCGATATATCCAGAGACGCGCCATATCATTGGACAACGCTGACGCAATGGCAACTTTACTTGTTTACTTTTGACCATATTTGGGATACGCGTCGACCGAAAGGCTATCCGGTCAATAACATTTTACAGGCAATTGGATATTGATCGCATGGTCATTTAAATGATCAAATTATAGCGTCGAAAAGTTTCTAGTTTATATTTAACAAAACTTGAGTATTAAATAATGACATTTATGCAGATCTAGTTCATCCAACGGCACTGTAAGCTAGGCTTAAGCTCTCGGCTCACTTCGGGACTTCTTTGGGACGTGGTGTTCTCGTTCATCTGTAGGCCTATATGGTCACAGGGGCTCACAAGTGGCTATATAAGTCAATATTACAGCGTTTTTCTTTCTTTTACAATGTTACAAATAAACTAGCTGAGCCTGAAGAGCACAACACTTGTGTAGCTGTCTTTTGTGTAGCTTGTATTGGCATGTATAGTGCGCCCTCAATAGGGAGTGTGATCATATGTAAATGCGACCTTTGGTTCCGTGACCTCTAGCCATGCCTACTTCCCTCTCCTATGGCGGCCATGCGTACAGACGTCGCTGTGTTTACTGACGTCGCTGTGTTTACTGTACTAATTTCCCAAGGGAGGCAGATCCGGCCATATCCGCAGTATGATTGTTATGGTGAATCTCCGAAAACATGAAATCTTGGTAATTTTTTTTGACGGACACGGCCATGTTTTGGCACAAGGATCTGACAATGTCATTAAAGTCTAAAAATGAACCTTCGTGAATGTAGAATGTGAAGAAAATTGGACGCTGTCAGCACCATGTCCGAAGCGACCCATGTGCGCCGTGAAGTACCTGTGCAGGCAACTTGATTATACTTTATAATGAGGACGTAATCTGGTGAGTGACGGCTCGTTCAAGAGTGGTGGGGCGTGCCTTATGCAAGAAAATAAACAGGAAATTAACATATTTACAAACACGATGTATTGCACATGGCCCGTACGCGACACAGCCTGCAGATCACCTCAGTGGTACAGCAACAGGTATTAAAGTTTGTATGCCTATTTTGTTCCCATTTTATCGCTGGGAGGTTAAAAAGCCAGTCGAGATTGCGTTATCACCTAACACCATACCGATTGGGGACAGAGCAGAGTAGATCGAAACGCAAACGGGGTGTTATTATAGGAAAGGCGGTGACTTATTTAAAGCTGAATAAATGCTGTCTCTGGTTGTGTAAGTCTGTCGATCGAAATATATATTTTGTTCTCAGTTGATTAATCATGGGGGATGGCAGTCTCGATCTCCCCTTTATGGATTGATATTTACTGACTCGTTCCTTCTCATTTTTGTCAATCGATGAAAGCATTTTCGTCTTCCTTATTCAATCTTACTTTGACCGATGTTATATCCTGACCTACAGTGTCATTAGTTTTGACTAACGTGCGAAGACGTTGCCCATGCGCCCGGTTGACGAGATATTTTGCAAAACGGTGAAGAAATATTATTTATTATTAGCCGTGTTCACAATAATGACACTGGCTCAAAAAGAAAGAGAAGGACAAGAAATGTATAACACTGAAATATTTGAACTCGTACGGCCATACTGTATGCATGGGGGCCCGGGAGACATCGATGTCAGTCTTTCCGGACTGTTTACATGTAACTTAGGGGATATCAAAGGAGATGAATCAGTTGGTTGAATAAAACAAAAGTTTTCGGACATATTTTATGTCAATGTTGTCAATGTCGGACTTTTGATTCATTTCGATTGAGAAACCAGAATCACCTACAGAGATGTCTGTATTAAACACGGACGCATAATTGGGAATAGTTTGTTGTGCCGCTACTGTCGGTCTCAGTCGTGGTGTCTCTCCCATAAAATTTCGAAGCTATACGCCTACACTTGTGATAGGTATACAATATCGGTTCGATGTGCGAAGATATACAGATTACAAGTTATTTTAGAAGTTCTCAAAACCAGTAAAAATAACGTAGACGTACATCGCATGCTTTCTTACACCGAACGAGCCGTCGGTTTCCATAGCTATTACGTGAAATCCGGCCTCACCGATGTCCCTGTCCCGATTCGGAGAACAACTTTCAAGCTGCGAGTTGAGGTTCAGATGTCTGATTTTTTCATATTCAAAAGACTTATTGATTCACAGAGAACGCCCGTCTTGTTTTTAGCACATGAGGGCAATTGAAAATTCAAAGCCGAATAGCCAGTGGGAAAAAATTCGACCGGACGACTCGCTCTCACCAGCGATCGCAATGAAAATAAAATCGAAGTCTCTGAAGTCGGTATCATTGCTCCGCCATGTTTACTGTTGGTTGTACGGCCAGTTTAAATTCACATATTTTCTTCACGGTAAAATTCATATAATTGCCATACCGCGAAGTTCCCTGTGCAATATGTCTTATGTCAATATGTCTATTTGGCAGAAAAAGCGTCACGGACATTCGATCGATGGTGATGAACTTTCTCCAGGCCGCGACATGTCACCAGTTACGAACTTTATCGGTTTTCGATACGAAATATGCAATATATTATCAGCATGTTCACGTTTTGTTTTGAGTCTGATATCGAATATAACATCAAACGCCATTAGACTATCTCATCTGCCTGTCAGGGAGTTACAATATATTTCCAAGGGCTGGCACACGATGTCAACTTACGATACGCGTCGTCCGTCGAGCGGCCGGTGGCAGTGTCACAGATCGCTCCGTGTGTAATCGCGGCCACTTTGATTTTGATGTGACACCCAGGTGCGTTTGAGGTTTTTTGTTATCTAATTTGTCGACCTCACAAAATTTCACAGTCCATGCTTTGAAGCAGTCTCAACATGGCAAACATTTCTCGCGTAAATTTCATCCTTGTCGTTCCAAATAATTCGACCACTAAATTATTTCGGCAGTTTTAATTTCCTAATAATCGACGATTTTGAAATCGTAATTATTTTTTTCTGGTCGAATTGATCGGGTTTTTACGGTACTTCTCAAACTCTGCTTAAAACAGCAGCAACAGTCAAACACTAGGAAAAGTGCACGGGATTTGATTGAGTCGTGTTGCCCGTTGTGTATGCATAGTATATGCATGGAGGTAGTCCGTTACTACCTCCATGGTACATTATTAACTGAACGGTTTACCCAGTTACAGTCCTTCCACATACTGTGACCCATTCAACCTCTTATCCAATAATGCATATATATGCAGGGCTCAAAGTTAATATTTTCAGCTAGGAGCAATTTGCTCCAAGTCCAAAATTTTAGGAGCAAACCCAAAAAAACTAGGAGCATTTTGAAACCGTTCAAACAATGTGGTACTTATCAAATAAGGTGAACAGTTGCCATTCATTATTCATCTCGTAGTACTTTTTTCTAAATCTGCGTTTTATACATACAATTTGGTAACAGTAACAGTATTTCAAGTCCGTTTTTTTTGTCGTGCCGAAACCAATCTCAAAATTCTCGACTTGTCACGTATTTTGCAAGGGATTTTTTAACTTTTTCATCCCATACTTTTGTTGGCATGTTTTTCCTGTATTTTGTGGCTGCTATCGACTTTCCGACTCGGTTTCTTGCTGTGCTGCGGATCCATTTGTCATGTGTACACGTCACAGACGGAACATCATCGTCATCGAATGATTGACCTGGTATACTGTCCGTGAACAGTATGATCGCTGGTGCTATCAATCCCTAGTGTTCTGCTGGGATTTCGTTTTTGTTGTTGTTGCGTCTCCTTTACTGGCAGACCCAGTTTCAACATGATCGACCTTGAGTTTCCCTTGCTTTCCAAAATAACGATCTAGTGAGCCCGACATCTTGGACTGAAATATAGGTAGTGTGCACGTGGGGAAAGTTTTTGCTTGTGATTTATTTCGTTAGTTACTGCTAATTCCTGTGATGGTTATTGGTTCAATAAAATTGATTATGACAGCATTGACATGATACTGATATTTGATTGGGTCGTGATTTAATTTGTGATTAAATTCATCGCATGTCTTGACAGCTGTTTGGCAACATGTAACCTCTCATATAAAAAAAGTAGCGGTAGAGACGCGCTCGCCTCTGTGTGGCTGGGCGACGTCAAATGTTTATTAAAATCTATTTTGGCACGTCTGATTTCAGGGTCACGACCCTTGCAAACTCTGTGAAATACGGTGGGAATTATTCCTTGCGTAGAATTAGTCGCAAAATGCGAGTAACCTACATTTTTTTGGCGCAACTTTGTCAAATTTGGTCGCAGCGACTAAAATGGTCGCAACTTTGAGCCCTGATATGTTGTTCAGATTAAGCTGCATACGAAATAAAAGTACTTGTAACTTTTATGGTTTTATACATAGAGTGGTTACAATCGGTGCTGGTATTGTTGGGTGGAGATCTGACCAGGCAATCCCCTTTTCATGTAGCTGTGATATCGCAGCGGCACTTGTGGCGTGTATCGAACGCGCTCGGGTCATTGAGGTCATTGCCACAGTCCCGCTGCGAGCCAACGCATAGGCTTCGTTGGCAGTTTGCTACGAGACCAACCAGTATCGTAGATTTAGCTTGCAAAATAATGAACTACTTGAATAAATAAACTTGTATCATCTTTATTATTGACTATCTGACCATGTCTCTGCTACCTCCATGCACATGCTCCATGCTGAGACTCATTCTGTACGCCTGCTAACTTTCTTGAAGATAAGAAGAACACATATTTCGACCATTTTCCCGTGAGCCGTCGACGGCTTCTACGATGTTTGCTCGATCGCACGTACAACGCACTGAATACTTTACCGGACTTTCTTTGCTCTGCGTTTTTGCCAAGAACAACAGTCGCCAGAGCCGTAACAAACATGTGCTCCATGCTTGAGGTCGCCGGTAGCCCTGGTGCTTTTTGACGCTCATTAATGCAGACTCGCCCACATAAATATATGAATATTTATGATGCATTTTAAGTAACCAGGTACTTAGCGGCGCTGATGGTCTTGGCTTGGCGAAGAGCTGCTCCCCTTGGGAATTAGTACAGTAAGCATAGCGAGGACAGGAAGTAGGAATGGCTAGAGGTCACGGAACTAAAGGTCGCATTTACATATGATCACACTCCCTATTGAGGGCGCACTATACATGCCAATACAAGCTACACAAAAGACAGCTACACAAGTGTTGTGCTCTTCAGGCTCAGCTAGTTTATTTGTAACATTGAAAAAGAAAGAAAAACGCTGTAATATTGACTTATATAGCCACTTGTACAGTAAGCATAGCGAGGGCAGGGCAGGAAGTAGGCATGGCTAGAGCCGGGCCTAGAGGTCACGTGAACTAAGGTCCATTTACGAGGACGCACTATACATGCCAATACACGCTACACAAAAGACAGCTACACAAGTGTTGTGCTCTTCAGCTGGATTATTTGTAACATTGAAAAAGAAAGAAAAACGCTGTAATATTGACTTAAATAGGCACTTATATACAGTAAGCATAGCGAGGACAGGAAGTAGGAATGGCTAGAGGTCACGGAACTAAAGGTCGCATTTACATATGATCACACTCCCTATTGAGGGCGCACTATACATGCCAATACAAGCTACACAAAAGACAGCTACACAAGTGTTGTGCTCTTCAGGCTCAGCTAGTTTATTTGTAACATTGAAAAAGAAAGGAAAAACGCTGTAATATTGACTTATATAGCCACTTGTACAGTAAGCATAGCGAGGGGCAGGGCAGGAAGTAGGCATGGCTAGAGCCGGGCCTAGAGGTCACGGAACTAAAGGTCACATTTACGAGGACGCACTATACATGCCAATACACGCTACACAAAAGACAGCTACACAAGTGTTGTGCTCTTCAGCTGGATTATTTGTGACAGTGAAAAAGAAAGAAAAACGCTGTAATATTGACTTAAATAGGCACTTATGAGCCCTGTGGCCTATATGGTGAAAAGACCTTGCCACTTACCGCTGGCGGCGGCTTGAATGAGTATCGATTTTTCCGCATGCAGGGACCTCATTATTCGTCCTAAACAGTTTGGAGAACCGGCGTTGCTAAACAACGCACCAAATTCAAGTCTTAACAGCGTCTGGTATGCTTCAACCGATCAAGTGATTTATATGCCGGTCCAGCTAATGGTTCCTTGAAGGTCAGGTGTCGCTTCTTTACAATCTTTATTTAAAAAAGGAAAAAAAACGAACAAAAATACCCTTCAACAGATTAAAACGGTGATACTGAAAATGACAACCCATGGATTCGATCATATTGCCCATTTGGTGCTGTTTCTTTCCTCAGGCGCAAATCGATATCTAAAATGGGTTGAAGACATGTCATTGCCAGCCAACAAAAGAATTGGTAGAGAGGCATCAAGTAAAAAGCTCACCTGGCAAATACATAGGTACAGTCGTCATCGATCACGTACTTTAACCTTACAGGCAGCACATGCACGTACATTACCAAATCGAGATCGCTTAGTAAGAAAAGCATGCATTTTAGCTCAGTCAGCCTACTGCCCACTGCACGGGATATCTCTAATAAACTGTCGTCTTGGTAACGGGCCTTAGTGTCATTTCAATTCATCAAGGTCCCAAGTCTAATTTCAATTTTCTCAGCTTGAGACACCAAGACACTACAAGCGACTTTTTCAGGAAATTGACAGTGTCTGAGCTATATTTTTTTAAATATAGGTTTCATTTATAAAGCGATAGCTAAAGTCTCTGACATGTAACGACAAAGCTGTAACAAATAAAATTATAGAAAACCATTCTTGATTGGTCAGTATTATACAAAGCAATGTATAAAGTAAAGAATCTTCCGAAGTCGCCAAAGCATCGGTTTCATATACGGACTCATACTTCTGTTGACTACTGGGGTGAGATCGATGAGATTATCTGCTCAGGGTCCTCATCTACACATAAGCTTACTTGCTGTCTGGATGACCTTGTCTCTAGGATCCTGCAGCAAATTTATGTCGAATTTTTTTTATGATTAACCACAAAATGCTTACATATTTTTATGTGAAATACGGAAAACGTGCGACCCTAATCAAGGTCGTCATTTTTGCCTAAAGTACCTTGTCAACGAGGCTGCATCGAGAAGACTGCCGCCCATACAGCTAGAAGTTACACATATCATTCCATAAGTGACAGACCCTTTCAAAGAAACTTAGACTGCTTTCGCAGAAGTAAGCTATGAAAATTCAACTTTCTTTCGACTCAAATCACGTGTTCCTCGTTTACTAGTGTTGTCTGCTGATTGTTGACACTGTTTCGGTTGCCTTCCAAGGCCCTTGGGATCAATGCACCTAAAGGTTCCGTCGTCGGTTAAATGCCGGTCAATATTTGCACATATATCCTGTCCTGGCTGATGCTGACCCTCCAACTTTGACGTGTCCTTTCTGAGCAGAAAAAATAGTGTTAAACGAAAAAATAAAAAAAAGGGCATTTTTATGTTGGAAAATGCATACCCACAAAACTTTTTTGTGTAAGAGAAGATACGAAAGAATTTGCGATATTTTCTACAACAAGCTAGCTAACCCAACCTAAGAGACGATAGGTATACGATACTTTCGCTATGTTAAAGGACTAGCTACAATTAACTTTTGTATCATTTTGTCTCGAAAACGAGTACAATATATATCTTCTTCCTCTTCTCAAGACAAATACATGAATTCTAGTTCTGACTAAAATTAAGGTGAACATTATACACTCATGCAGACTGTGTTGTCAAGTCAAGTAGTAAGTGCTTGCCATACGAGTTGAGGAATGAAACATGTACAAGCACAATATTTCACGCACAGCACAAAAATTCTTTTTGAAAATACATATACATCACTGAGCTTACAGAGCTCCACGTAGTCGAGTAACCCTTTTCTTGAAGAAAGAAAGAAGATTCTTCAACAGGGATGTGACCTCGCTCCATGAGAAGTGACTGTTTACGTTTATTCATGCCCTATGTAAACGGCCTTGATGTTCACCTTGATTTTTTTACATTAAAGGGCCACACAGTTGTCGGAACTGCGCTCAAAGGTCGCATGGGACCCATACGACCAATGTAAAAACTGTATCCAGGGCACGATGGTGATTGATAAAAGTTAAAACATGTCCGTCATAATCTACATTGTATAATTTAAACGTTGCAGCTATGATGATGAGGTACATCTAGATATCGTGCACACAATACATTGTTTGTAAACAAGAAACTCGCACAGGCGCAGTTCTGACGACTGTTTCCCTATACGAATGTCCCCATGTTTGCTAGTTTCGTAGTCTTGATCTGCAAATACCTGCTCCAGGCTGCCACCGAACTGACAGCGGTGAAAAGAACGATTTGTGTACATGTCGGTGATCTTAATCGTCTAAGTAAATGGTCTCCTGGAGTCCCGTAGCCCGTGCTGAGAGGTGTAGCCTTGCGGTACCTGTGAGGGCCTGTGCCAATCGTTCAACACCTTGCTGCCAACTTGAATGCATACCCTTACAAAGTGTCATGTTCATGAAATTCCGCATAACACTGGTTGCCAGCTCAGAAACGAATTGTTTCTAAGATTTCAACCGCTTTGTTTGAATTTACAATTGATCGCTGTAATTTACGATTTATATTCCGAGATCACTTCATTTCCATGGCAGAGGAAACCTGATAGAGCAGTCAGTGTTGCGATTGTCTGACTTTTTAAGGTAGGGGACTACCAGTAGATAGCGCAATTCAGCCCGTTCCATTGATTTGCATGTCAAAATGTAAGAAAATATCCTTGCAATATTGTCATTTTCTTGAAACTTTCTCAAAAGACTTGGAATAAGAAGTCATTTTGAAAATTATTTTCAAGAAGTAGTGTCACCGTTCTACAGTTCAAGATAAAATGCCAAGAGTATTCCTTTCTGTACTAAACAACCTTCAAAAAAATGCTGACTCAGTAGTTTTTCCTTGTGCTTTTGAGAGTGTAACTTCATCAACTTGTTGGCAACATTCAATTTCTTCACACAATCTAACAGTCAGTTGTAAAGGAACTTTTCGAACTCTACACAGCAGGAAACAGTAATACTTTAGTCTAAATCAGCTCCGTACATGTTCAAGGGCTGAACTTTATCGTATTGAAAAGCAGCTGTTAAGCTTATAAAATCAAAAGGTAGCATATTTCTATACGAAGTATCTCAGAAAGCAAGTTAGAATATTACTCTATCTCACGTTTCTTGTCTATTCACTGTACCCAACACAGCACATACAAAACTAAGAAAAAATGACTATGTTCGCTAACAACTTTTAGCCGTGCGTTTCGCTGAAATTGAAGAAAGTGACGAAAAGGTAAGATTTTCCACACTTGAAAAAAGCACGGGGTGGGGGTACTTTCCGAACCTGTAACCAAAAAAGTAGGACGGCGAACCCTCCTTAAAGCACAACACATGCAAACATTAGAAGAATGACAATATTCCCTGACAGGTTTCACGAATCCCTTTTTCCTGAAATCATCGAAAATGACATAGAATTGTCCGTTTGCAGTTGAAAAAAAAAGCATGGAATAGGGGTACTTAGTAATCCTCTAACTCAAAATTTAGGACGGGAACCCCACTTTTTGTGTTTATTTTTGTATATATAACTGATCAGGGCACAACATGAACAGAAGTCAGAAAAATAACAATATTTGCTGACAGGTTATGGACTTGTTCTTCCTGAAACCATAAAAAAATCACAAAAAAATGCCCATTTGTATTTGAAAAATGCTTGGGGTAGGGGTACTTTGGAACTCCTAACTCAAAAGGTACTACGGGAACGCCTATTTTTCTGTTTATTTTTGCTTACAAAAAAGATCCGAGCAAAACATATGCAAAAATCGGAAAACTGAGAATATTCCCTGACAAGTTTAATGCATGCTCTTTGCTGAAATCATCCGAAATTACAAAAAGTGCCGTTTGCAGGTAAAAAAGCATGGGGTAGGGGTACTTTGGGACCTGTAAGTAACTCACAAAGTAGGGCGGGAAAGTACAGCATATGTTCAAATCACAAAATTGACAATATTTCTAGTTTTGAGTAGACCCCACCTTAACCAACAGATTAGGTTGTAGATGGTTACTCTGACGCGCTTGGGATTATTTAGGGTCGGTAACATCTGAGTAAGCCCTAAAACACTGTATATTAGAAATCAGAAATTGTTTCAATTCGTTTAGGATCGATGTGTACGATTCGGTGAAAACGTAATAAGAAAAGGAACGACATTTATCATGACATAGTTGTAAGGGACCTGCATTCTAATAATCGATAACGCTTTACAGTACGGTTACTCCAAAGTCTATAAGATGTTTATTCCTTTCACTTCTTATCTTCTAAATCTATTTTTTTCCTCGAACGGGTATAATAGTTACGTGTCATAAAATACTGACAAGAGGACTTTATTATCGTGATCAGTTCCCTCATTCATCCAGTTTCTCTTTTTCGTCAATTCTCGAAGTGGAAAATGGAACATTACATGTAAACAAGACATTTAACATAAGCGTGTGAACTAAAGACGACATGACACTGGAATACATGTACTGGTTAATGCACGTAATCATTGATGATCAACGAACATTATTGACACTCATCAGCAAACTTTGTTCATGTGATGTTTGTTGTAAGGAATTTAAAAAAACTTTTGCAGCTTGTCTTATACTTGAGCTCATGCAATGAGAACGATCTGGACTGTAATTTTTCTCACTTTTAATCATTCTGTCAGTTGACATTTTCGTTGCTCCCTACATCCATCTGGCTTTCATATTACATTTCATGTATTATTTATTGCTTGATGTCATACAAACAAAGAAACAGACATATTTATGTTTCGCTCACATTGTTATTACTCTCTATCTATTTGTAAGCAAACAAAACCCCCAAACAAACGACAAGAAAACGTCGGAGACTGAATTCCCTGTGCCATATATATGTTAAAAACAGTCGCTTGTGGTTCAGGCATACGCTGGATGCCCCTGTGTCACCGTTTTTGTGTCACAGTTGATGTAGGGACTGTGGGATGTCCACCGCAACGAATGTTTGACTTCAAGCTATTGTGGACCAATGCCGGGAAGTAGCAGCGAGATTCTAGGCTACCTCCATGGTCGGCCTGCATGGTGGACCATAACTTTTGCAAATGCAAGCGACAGCCATAGTCGACACCAATCACCCCGAAACAACTCTATAGGACGCATAAGATGTGCGATCGAATTATTTATGTAAATGATTTTAAAAGTCAGTCGGAATAAAAGGTGGTGCTTCAAGGCTCATGTACTCTCATTAGCTTTCGACAACTGATGGTACGCATGGAGGTACGTACTCATTGTACTTTCCTGGAGGGCGAGAAATCGCCTGGATTTTATGAACCCATTAGCTGTATCTTTTTTATGCATTTTTTTCCTGTGAGATGGTTTGAAATAAAATGCAACTTATGTAAAAACACTTACCGTCATTTGCAATGAACACACATCGTAGATTTTAACAAATACAAATAATAAATAAATAATTTTCAAGTTGCAACTCAAATACTGCCGCCGCAAATAGAAACTTGAGTAAGGTGGGATCAATCAATAGCTTTTAATCTGGCGAGTTCTTAGGGAAATCCTCATTCAAATGAATGCAAAATATTATCGGTAAAAACTTCTTTCTTTTATCTGAAATATTATTATTTTGATACTAAAATCAAACAGTTTTTCCAGGTGTCTTAACTTTAATATTCACAGATTCTATGAAACTAATTAAGTTTTTTTCATTAAAGTCATATTTAGGACAACATAAAGTCTCTCCAATTACAGCAAATGTGTATTCCCTCTCAACACCAAGCGAGATAGTTTTTGAGTAGGCCTAATTATTGAATTATACGTATGTTTTAGGTACTCTGTAATCAGCTTATTATAGCGACGGTTAAATTTCTACAAATCATATGTAGTTATCTTTTATAGTTGAATTTGGGCTATGTAAATGACGCTTTCTGTTTGTGACTTCCATGCGAATACGAAAAGGAAAATGAATATGAAAATATTTTCAGGATCTTTTGGATCATCATTGATCATTACGGGCTTGATCAGCGCCGCCAACGGACTGCTCCTTTTTGTTTACAACTGGCGAGCAAGACTGCGCATGTATTTCCGACTGTGTACGGTTGTAGACGAGAATGACGTCATCGGTGAGACCGTTCCTCTTATTAGTATATACTGTCTCGTAGTCACTAGAATTTCAGACATATTGACTTGAAATAATAAGATTGTTGCAAAAATCAACGAAGAAGCAAAAAATTTTTTAAAATTCGGCACATAGATTACTGCGGTGACATCACATCCGGAAACATGGCCGCGCGAATTTTCTGAAATCACGTGACCTCCTGCTTTTGTGACTGCATATTATAAGGTAAAAGGACCCTCTGGAAGTGGGAGATTTTATCGTCGTAAGATATTTCTTGTTTGAGTATTTCAAACTGTCTCAAATATTGGCCGTCCTGATAATTATTTAGTACATATTTCACTTGATGCTTCTTTCTTTGTGACGCAGAACAAAAACTCTGAGAAATCCAGCATGGCGTCACATGTCATCTATGGTTGATCACTGTTTTTGTTCATTGTCGTTCTATTTTGATCACCTGTGTTGAGAAAATCGATATTGTTTGTAGACGACGTGAAGCTTAAACTAATGTAGTTTGACGCCACGCTTGAAATTTTGAGGTGACAGGGTAAGAATGGGAGAAACTCGAAGTGCAGTTTTTACTTAATTATGATAATTAGACGAATGTAGTCGGCGACAAGCTACATACCAAACTCTCGTCCTTAGTCACTGTTTCTGATCCATAGTTCCATAGCCACTTCCGCAAGTTTATCTCTCATTCGACCGACCATTTGCGCTCTCATTTATTTATTTTCTGCTTTCAGATTTTCTATTTTGTACATATACGTTTTGTATATACTGTATATGATGTCTACAGTTGGCACGACACGTGCAAACACGCGCAGTAGTAGTGCACGAGAGAAGCCAGCATCGAAATCAAGTACACACAACACTAATCACACCACAGTTCAACCAGGGAAGCAGGTAAGGGACACGGGGAAGTATAAGACAAAGAAAGTTCTGTCAAACCGTCAGGTCACTAAGAAACCTACGGCACAGTAGCGTCTTGTGGTGGGCAGTTCCCATAGATGGCCCCTTCCAGGTGAAATCAACAGTAATATTGTCAATACCGTACAAATAAAATTACCCGTAAGCATTCAAGCAGTGATATTTCACGTGGGAAAAACTCCTGTGGTAAAGTTTTATTCTTAATATTCGCCATGAGAAATTTTTAATAGGTTCAGAATGATGACCCAAAACTCCATACCAATTGAAGCTGTCAAATTTCTTGTGATCACTCTTTTGTCAGTGTGTAATATTTGAAATGGAGACAAACCTTAACTAGAAATTCAGAGAGAATGTCAGTTTTGTCTTCTTAGATTAGCCCTAAAACCATGATATGATGATACTTGTCTCTTTGAAACCTCACAAGAGTTCAAGGTAGTTTGTATGGTAGACCTCCATATTATGTGGTTCAAGGTTTCCATTGTGGGTTTCATAGTTACTTTATGTACTCAGTCAGATGTTCAATTTCATTTTCAGGACATCAGTCACGGTAAACATGTTTTTTTGTCATTAATATTTTGTCATGTTGTGAAAAATGTTAGAGCAATTAGCAATTATTTGTCTGAGAGTGGCAATATGTAGGTTGGTACATTTGATGCAGCAATTTTGTATATCAGTGTTTTCCTATGGTCCAATGTCATCAACTTGAATTTCTTAGTCATTTCTCATTATCATAATGCTCAATAGCTGTAGGCAAAAACATTGTATTATATATAGAATATATTTTTGTCACAATGTTGATGATACCTTTACATCAGAAGTGCCGTTACACTGTGTTTACTGCAATTATGAAACCAGGAAGTCCATAGTATAATATCCTGTCATCAGTCACCAGCTTAATCATCGATTGGCAAAGTATTGAATGATAAATTGGAATGTGGGGAAAATTTGACACGCCTTGAAAATGAGGGTATGATTGATGTGGGACCTGTGTACTACTCATTACTGTAATTAGAGTGACATCCATTATGGTATTGTCTTGCATGAGGCTTGGTGTTTTATTTCTTGTCAAGGTCATTGACTCAAAGGTCAATTTGATGTATAGCATCATAATAACAATGTATTGTTTACCAACACACTTTCACATATCAGCGAGTGACTAGACAAAACAAAATGGTGATAAGTTTTATTTGTGAAAAAAACGTGGTGAGAGTTCTCAAGTTATGTTGATTCAACTCCTTTCGAGCAAACTCGTAGTTTGAATTTGTGATGATCAGTGTTTTTTCAGGATTGAGAATGGAGGTAAATCCTTAAGGGACCCCGTTACCATTAAGGATTTCCCCATGCATGATTATATTGATTCAGCATGGAGGAAGTTCAGTAAAATTACTGGAAAAGATTGTTAGCCTTTACCAAGATACCTTTCTTCACAAAAAAACTGAATCGTGGTAGAATTATCTTGTGGTAACCATGTAAAATTTTGAACTTGATACTAAGAACTAGAAGTGCTTTTCCAGAGATTAGTCAATGACAATTGGTTGATTTCTGTTAAATTTAATATTACCTTGACTGTAAAGAGAGAGGTCCTGTCTGTGACTGTATATGGGACACATACAATGGGTGTATTGCTATGTACAATGTATTCCAACATCCCTTGTACATACCCAAAATTTTAAAATGGCGACTGTACCGAAACTGTCGACCCCAGTCAAAGCAGCTTCATATGTACGAAGGGACAGAACCAACATTTATTTAGCAAAGTCTTGCAGTGATTGGAAAGCTACAATACTGATAAGCTATGGACATGCATCAAATACTGAATTCTCTTCACATTTGTTCTGCGCTCATCTCCAATTTCTGGAAAGAGGCAATGTTATCAACAAGAAAGTCGCGCAGACTGGACAATCCCTCCCTTTTAAGTCATTCAGTCATTAAGAAGACTACAAATCTGGCGCCAGCTAGTGTACGTTACTACACTTCAAAGTTGTTGCCTTCATTTATTAGAGTGATATTGGCAAATGTAACCACTAGGTTAGGGATGCGACCTTTTGGTTATATGAACATTACCCAGAAAAGAATTTAAATTAGAATTTAAAAAAAAGAAAGAGAAGAATTGAAATTAGAATTTAAAAAAAAAAGAAAGAAAAAAATTAAATGACTTCAGAATGTAAACAAAGTCACAGTGAATTTTTTCTTCTTCATCACAATCTGGTGTACCACAAACATTTACCGCAAATGCGATGGGTTGATTACAGTTTGTTGTAGTTGTACAGCAGTTCTTCAGTGATCATTAAGACATTATCCAAGAGCAACATAGGAATGTCCAGTTCTTTTTTCCCTCCATAGAATTTGATGTCACAGCTGATATAATCTAGAAATAAGGAATACATCTCTGTTTGCAGTTTGTTGACATACAAGTTCAATACTTAATCTTATTTTCAATATTTGTAATATTTATTATTTGAGCCACATATCAACATTTTATTTTGACACAAGTTAATAAACATCTTGATTGTAAATATCAATATGTATACATATGTCTTTTAACATTAAACATTATGGCTGTGTCACTGTCAGTAAACTTCACAGTCATTCTGTTACTAGTGCGTAATGTAACGAGAAATCATGTGTTTCATTCACATAATTGTTTAAGATCTCAGCAGCTGTTATTCTTAAAGTGCTGTGATCATTTGATATTTTTTTGCCCATTGAATTCAAACCAGTTTTTATCTGGTTTGTAATCTGTTTCAAATCCAATCCAGTAGGGTTTCAGGTGCCAGGTTGTGGTTAAAATACATCTTAGTTGTGTTGAGGTTTTCTGCGATAGTAGTGTAATTCAATAGCATTTGATGTCATGATAAAGTTCAGCTTTCTTACCAGCAGTGGAGATGAGATGGATTTAGCAGTGTAGCTATAAATACCACCAGAGAGAAGAAAGAAGATAGCTTAGGTTTCATGTGTTGTATTATGTCTCATCCTCAAAAGCTGTTAGGCCTGCATGCATGATTCTGATAATAGCCACAGAGCTGTGACATTTGTATGGGATTTTTTTTCTTTGAAAGTGAATGCACATGTATAGATCTGTTGAATGTTTAGGTCTGCGAATGACCTCTGAACTTTGCAAAGATGAGATTGATAACCGTGAAGTGAAAGCTACGAGATGAGATGTGGAGAAGCTGTAGTAATTGCAGTAATCTTTCAATGGGTGTTTAGCCATTCTCTTTATGGAGAATTCATAGAGATTTTGTGTGGAAACTCATGGGGTATACATCAATCCGATACTTGTAATACAGCCTGTGGCATTTAATGTTATTGTAAAGACTTGCGTACGTATGACCTGATTATGTTATTTTGAAAAATAAAAGGAATGTTTTTAGTAGGTAATATAATTTCTTATGGATTACCCCATAAACTCATCATGGATGGGGAATAAAGAAGAAAATTGCTGTCCTATGTAATCTATGATGACTTTCTTGATGTATGGATAGGCAGGGTGGAAATGATGAATAATGATGTACAAGAATTTATCGATGGACATTTCCAGACTGATTTGCGTGACTGTAACTTCATATTTGCAGGTGACTTTTTTTTTTTGTCATCGCTGTGGATGTTAAAGAATAGACATTTTGGGAGAACACCTTCAGGTAATTAAGTTTCTCTTGTCTTTCAGAATGTTCAGCCCACAGCAGAACAGCTTCGTATGGCACAGATAATTTCCTCAGATGATCCAGAGACATTAGCAAAGATACAACAGGTACTTTCTTTGTTGCTTTGAATGTTTTCATTTCTTTATTTGTACATGTCTAAATTACAAAAATTTCATATAGGATGCATTAATAAAAGTATTACATATATTTAAGTAGCTGCAATATTTCAAAGGCGATATTATTTTTGATTTACATTCATAAAGGCAAGTGGACATTGAACTTGTTTAACATTTTTCCACACTGTGTCATTTGCCTTGTCAGGATGGGGAAGTGTCATAGATACGGAGTTATATTTCACTCACACATTATTCCACTGTATCTTGGTATCATATTATAGTTACAATGAAATATGCTTTAAAGAGTGTGGGTTTCCATTGATATTCTGGCATGGCGTGGTTCCAAATTCTCAACATTCCTGTTCGAGAATACTTGTAGCTAGACTACTAGTACCCACATAAAAAATGTATGGAAAATTTCAGCACTTTCCAGTGTTTTCTCCAGGGCGCGCGAACGCGCGAATCGCGCATTTTCAAAGAGCAGTCACCCCAAAAATTTATCTGGACGCGCGACCTGGCGCGCGTCTGTGGCCCCTGCCATACCAGACAGTTAGTTGGCCTTTTGATTTTGCAATACGTCACTGACTCGTCACGCCAATGCGTCTGTAATGCGTCTGCTGGTGCCTAATATCGCTACATCGTCCCTGTGGGAAAAAAAAATAATCGCTCAGCTCTGGTATCTGCTTGCCGCGCCTGTGTCCAAAAATAAACAACTGCCACATCTGTTGTAGCGTATCACAGTCCGTCATTTCCCTTGTGTGTTGGTCTTGGCCGCCTGTCAGAAAAAAAAAACTTTGTTTATTGTTCAATGACATCCGCCTGAAATATAAGTGTTACTATGTTTCAAAATTATAATTAGCATCGGCCTGGGACGAATCACTTTGATGCTGAACTTTCATTCGAATTCCCCTACCAGCCACCGCCACGTGCATTTGACGATCGAGATACAAGTCATGAAACGAAATCGCCTTATTACTGCCTTTTACAAACCCAAGTCTGATGACAAAACGTCTGAAAATTGTGAAGCGGAAGAAAACAAAAAAACTGATAGTGAAGAGACGAAGTCTAAAGATGTGCAGAGAGACGTTGAAGAAACAGCTGAGACGGCCGGAGAGACGGGTGCTGAAATTGGAAAGCAAGGAAGAGAAAATCCTGGTGAAGTTACATTGGATTCAGACGACGATACTGAACGACTTCCTTCTAAAAAAAGAAAAAGGGAATCTTTTTGGCAAGACTCTGGCTGAAAGGTTATCCCTGGCTAGAGAAACCTGAAGATGGGCGTGGAATGCGGTGTAAGGTATGCCGTGAAGCCGGAAAAGATAATTCGTTCACTACGGAGAAGGGTTGCAGTAACTACCGAACATCAACTTTAAAACGCCATGTCAATAACGGTAAACACAAAGATGCAATGAGAGAAATATCTTTGCGGTCAAATCTAAAGGTTGCCGTCTCAAATGCAGTTACTCAAAAAGAGGATGCAATTCTGGTCGCTATGAAGGCTGTATATTGGCTGGCAAAGGAAGCAGTCGCAACCGATAAATACGCGTCGCTTTTGGAGCTGTTGAAAGCTGCGCGGTGCGAACCCGTGAACAATCTGGAGGTAGGCAAAAACGCTACCTATCGATCGCATACGACGGCAGAAGAATTACAGCAAGCCATCGCTGATACGATCAAAGCCGATGTTGTCGATAGAATAAAAGACTGTGACTTTTATAGTATTTTGTGTGATGAAAGCACGGATATTTCGACATCGGGCGTCTAGTCGTTTACGTGAGAAGTGTGACCGGAAGTTTCGATGTTGAGTCGCACTTCCTGGGAAATTTGTATATCATCGAAAAAGACGCAGCATCTTTGACGGAAAAAACTTATCAGTACGTGAATGAAAACCAGTTAGAAAGGTCGAAAATGGTTGGTTTCGGAAGTGACGGGGCCTCTGTCATGACCGGTGTGAAGAATGGCATAAGCGCAAAATTGAGAGATATCAACCCGTTCCTCATTAATATTCATTGCGTCGCACATCGTCTCGCGTTGTGTACGAGCCAAGCTGCCGCGAGTGTCGAGTACTTGAAGGAATACAAGACTATTTTGACAAGTTTATTCTACTATTTCAAGCAGTCGTCGCTGCGATCTTCACACCTGAAAGAAGTTGAAGACATGCTTGAAAGTCCGCGTCTCAAGATGAAGGAAATCCATGACGTCAGGTGGTTTGCGTTCTACGATGCGTTACAAACCGTATACAGGTCATGGAACGCATTGGTGACCTACTTTGACGGGCAGCGTTCATCGAAAGACCCAAAGGCGGCAGGCTTACACGGCAAGTTGACGCAGTATAAATTTTTGGCGGTGATGTATTTCCTCATGGATGTGATCCCCATCGTGATGCGACTCAACCTTATTTTTCAGAAGGACGACATAGATATTGCAGCGATCAAGCCGACGGTCAGCGTTGTCCTCGATCAACTGACACAGATCAAGGACGGCGCAGTATCGGGTTTCTACACAGACAAACTTTCGGAGATAGACAGTGACAATGGGACGTTGATGGGACACAGAATTATGAATAAATCGAAACAGAAAATGCTTGTTGATGATGTGAAAAGGGCATTTCTAAGTAATTTGATCGATAATATCCAAACCCGTTTTCCTGCTGATGGTACGGGGGTAATATCTGCATTTGATATTCTTGGTATGAGAGATTTGTCATTTGTTGCTAGCGATCAGTTACCGCATTACGGCAATGATAAATTAGAGATTTTAATCTCACACTATGGCTTTGAGAAAATGAACAAAGAAGGTCAAATTTGTGCGCCTGTTATCAACCCAGATAACACACGGCATGAATGGTCTGTTATAAAGCCAGTAGTCTTACAGCAGGCCTATCCCAGAGATAATTTCACCACTTTGTGGAAATTTATCAATTCAAATCACAAAGATACAGTGCCAAATTTGATAGCACTAGCAAAGATTTTGTTGTTTTGCCAGTAACCACTGCAATCTGTGAAAGGGGCTTTTCAGCCCAAAATAAAATCAAGACATCATTGAGAAACAGGCTAGAAGAAAGTTCCATTAACAGACTAATGACAATTCTCATTGAGGGCCCAGCACTACCTGACTTTGTTGGTGAGAAAGCCCTGAAGCTGTGGAAAAGTACAAAGGCCAGGAGAATTTTCTCAGCATCAGGCAGCAACACAAAATGACCTTGCACTTAATGTACAAACACTGTATTCATAAGGTGAACTGTGGACTGTTTAAAGCTTGCTGAAATTGTAGTTAATGTAAAATTATTGTAATTAATATTGCATTAAACTGCAAAGTCAATAAACTCCAGTATTCAAATAAATAACTTTATTGAAATTTGAAAGATGAAAGCTGTGTAGATTGGTCTGCAACAGTGTGAAGAGCTTAGTGATTACAGCAAAACCTACAGTAGAGATGAAAAAAATATTAATAAACACTTACACTATGAATGCATACATATATTTAAATTACTGAATTAATTTGCATAATTTATGCGCCCCCCTATTCTCAATCAAATCCCCCCTATTTTTTTATGTTATGGGTGACATTCCCCCCTTTTTTCAAAATCCTGGAGAAAACACTGACTTTCAAGTCTTTTTAAAGATTTTTTGGGTCTCGTTGAAGATTAGAATACTCTATAGGTGTGTGTGCAGTCCAGCATAAAGTCAGAATGTGCCTGAGGAGAGAGATTCAAATATTACATGGCTTGCCTGAAAGCTGTTGAAGCTTGTCAAGTAAATAAAGTTCTCACCATCTAGTTTTTGAGAAAATTGAACGTTTAATTATTTACCATACAATTAAAAGATATTGGCCATTTTTAATTTGAAATATCTGGAAATTTCGGGTTTTGTTGTTTTAGTATCAAATTTGCACAACAAAATCAGTCTTGATATTGAAAGATAAAAAAGTTTAAAGTTGCCTTGAAGCAATTTTCAGCCAAAGATAAAATCTTTAAGTTTCGTGTCACATACATGTACTACCTTAATATTAGGTCAACTGTGACTTTAAATCAGCAATACAAATTCTTTTCTGTCAAAGCTGCTTTTGTGTTTTTGAAAGCAGGAAAATGTCAAAAGTGACTGTTTTAGAAAGAAAAGGCTCTTTTTCATTTGTTTATAGTAACTGGCCTGATGGTTATTAAAGAGCTCATGGGAATGGTTTGTTGACCTCCATAAGATTATCTTCTTACATTTTAGGTGCATTTTAAGAAACACATAGGCACACCACAGAGATGGATGAGTTTTGAACTATTTCAATGTATGATTCAATTGTGAATGCTGCAATCTTCATAGGTTAAGGAGGACAATGCATAAACATGGAAATGATAGTGTTGGTGTTTGTAGATGACGTTTGTGCATGAAGTTATTAATTTCCCGTGGGCTTGTGAAATTATTTTAGGTCAAACCTATTGTACAAGAAGACAAAAATTATAGAATTCAAAAGAAATTAATTGCACTCCACAGATTCTTGAATTCTTGAATTCGAGTCAATTTGCAAAAATCCTGTTTCTTGAATGGATCACCTTTTTTCTGAAAAAAAACCCCAAAACATGAGCAGATGTGTTTTGCTATGTGCCAAAGTGGTCATGACTGTTTTTTTTCCTGCCATGCTAGGTGCAAGATGTCACTGGTAAAAGCCAAGATGAAGTGATGGTAGCGTTGCATGACCACGATGATGATCCGGAAAAAGCTATCAATTTCCTCCTTGAAAATGGAGACGCTGATCAGGTAAGTGTCATTGTTTCTACATTCTTTGTTGTAACTGTGTACTTGAGTTTGTCACTGTCTGAATCAAAATCTTGTCCAGTCTTAAGAGATGCTGTCCTATGGCCTTGCCCTCTTTCTTTCAATGTCATCACAGGACAAAACACTGCAGTACACAATGCCATACCTTTGTAGCAGAGAACAATACCAGCAGATCATAACTTGCCTTTTCTTATCTCTCTAGATCTCCACTCTATGAATTCATAGTCTACAAAATCATATCTTTTACTCTTATGCAACTAGAGATGGGGGCCTTGATTTTAAAACAGTGTTCACAAAAGCGCACAGTGATGTTGTTTTGCTGACTATGCTATTTGCTTTTTATTGTGCTAGCAACCTCAAAATGAGTCAGAGTTCAGCTGGTATTACATCAGTTGTTTTCAAGGTCAATCTCTTAGATAACCTATGTTCGAAATCCTGTTACTCATGTAGTGTTAGATATAGAGACAACTAAACGTACACTGTACAAAAATGTGTGACCAAGTTGCATCATTGGAAAGAAACCATGTTTACTCTTTTTAAAACTGGTTAATTAGCATAATGCTTTTAAAAATTGTAAATTATATAGTAAAAACTTATAAAAACCCCAGGAACTTTGATCATTTGCAGTTTTTCTACCATTGCTGTCAATTTTTTTTTCTATATACATGAATGAAATTTAGTTAATTAAGAGGTTAAGTAATTTTAAAGTGTACAGAAATGTTAATTAGAGGGCTCGAAATCAGCGGTAGTCTCGTGTCAACAGACTACCAACTTTTCCCTGGGGCTACCAAAGTCCATGAAATGGTAGCTCACATGGACTACCAAAGCCTGGGACATGAAATTCAGTCAGTACTTGGCGTGCTTTGTCCGGTCTTTCCCTTTTGGACGAGCTAAATGCAGTCGAACCCAGCTGGACACAGTAAGGCCAGACCATGACTTTGTTTTGCAAATTACAAAGACGACCCTGCGATGGAACTTTGCAACAAAGTTGCAATATCTCAACCGATGTACTTGGATGAAAGGCGCAGAAAATGATAGCAAATGAAAACGTATTCTCATTGCATTTTGATCAAAAGGTATCAATCCCAAACTCATCCTTACTACAGAAAGCCCATGGTCTGTTTAGCCCTGCTGAGAAGGTAGTGGTCATTGCCATGAAGACTATCAAAATTGGCATGCAACTCTGAGAATGAAATGGTTGTCAATGCAATGATAGGTCACCAAACTTTTTAGTATCACTGTTGTCAATTATACCAGTTTCCTTTGGGGAACAAAGGCGTGCAAGTATTCACATCAAATGTCTAACAAATTCACTTATGGGCAGAATCTTGAAAAAATGCTTTTTCTTGTCTCGGTAATGAAAAACAATAACCCTAAACTAAATTATGCATGGGCTACCACAGGGCTCGACGCAAGGTCAAATCATCCACTAGCCCGAAGGGCTAGTAGCAGTTCATTTTTAGTAGTCCTAAATGAAATCTACTAGTCCTGCTCAAGCAAAGCCAAATGTTGCTCTCATGTTGTAAAGAGTGTATATGACAATTCTCATATTTTTTGTCGCAAAGGTTTTTAAACCCAATAACTAACTTTCATGCAAGACTAGCACCTTTGCTTACTGCAAAATGTTTAACTTTGAATCATATATAAAGCACTAAAATAACCTGAATGAAATGTCCTGTGTAGGAGGAGAGGTCATGAAAATAGCCTATTGCCATCAAGAATAAAATCAGAGGTAGGGATGAATTTGTTGGAAAATCCTTCATAGCTCAGGTAGTGCACCACTAATTTGCAAAGAACATGTTTGTTCATGGTGGGGACAGATTTGTTTCTCCTGAACTGAAATTCGTACAGCCATTCACAAATGTTCCTGTGGAGTGCCTTCATATTTTTGACATATATCACATTTTAAAATTGACCAGCTTGTGGGGAGGACCTCTCATTTGTAATAATGGTTTGTGAAAAATTTAGTTTTTATAGTAAAAATGTTGCATTTTACCATTTCATGTGCTTGTGTCTTTTATGAGTTTTTGCCAGTTACTGGTAACAAAATGTGATTAGCACAAAAATAACCAATGACTCCCAGAAGTGATTGGATACAACAGTCTGATACACCCATTTCATACGTTGTTTTTTCACTACTATTTTAAGGTTCACTTCACTATTATTGCCCCAATAATTTACACTTTTCCGCTAAAATGGCAAAACAATAAGTTGCTAGCACCAAGTTATTATCTGTGAGGAATTTCCTCACCCGTGCAAGCAGTAGCAACTTGCTATAGCACTGTTTTGGCAAGCTAGACGGCTCTTTTTAAGATCAGCTTCAATTAAACTAGGGGGTCTTGACTATATATGGAGGTCAGCATGTGGAGGCATTCTAAAGCAGGGTCAAGCTGGCTACGAACGATCGGAGGTGTTGTTCGGGAATGCCCCTGAAGAAATCTTGAGAAAAATCTTCTTTGAAAGGCAAGGATACAGTGTTTGAACGAAATTGTGGGGTTGCTCATGTTTTTAGGCGAAGTGATGAGCTTCAAGCAAACCAAAATACACGACGTGCAGACAATTCTGTTTGATGCTCAGCGTTGAGCCAATCCCGGGGCCATGTTACTGTACTGGCATGTACAGTACAATTTGATTCTCCCTAGCAGGTAAACTGTTTCATTTTAAGTTGGTGATCAATAAAGTTTGCTTCACTGTTTCACTGTCCAATTTGTTTGGGTAAAAGTCAGTTTATTTTTATATAAAATGATCGAGGCTTGGTTCATTCTTATCGAATGAGTGGCCCGGCGTCCCATTAGTTTTGTAGAGATAAACTTTCCTGGACAACTATCGAAAAATTGCACTAGTCCGCAGGACTACCTCCGAAGACATTTTAACTAGTCCTCTTGAAAATTTACTAGCCTCGGGCTAGTGGGCTAGCGCTTATGTCAAGCCCTGCTACCAGCCATTGTTACTGGGCTACCAATTTCAGAAAATGGTGGCCCAAGTGGGTTACCAGGGAAAAAAAGTTAATTTCGAGCCCTGAATTAGTTAAGTAATTTTAAAGTGTACAGAGATGTTAATTAGTTTAGTAATTTGAAAGTGGACAGAGATATCGAAGATTGATTAAATAAGTGTTTGTCAGTCCCCATGGAAAAAACCCATAGGGACTTGAAGAATAGACAAGTCAGCATGTCTGGCTGTTTCAAGTACCCTATTCTCTCATAGGACACATAATTTCAGGTTTTTAGATTTTTGTAATGTGTTCCAATATTTGTTATTAAGGGAAGGAAATTCCCTAGTTAGAGAGGAATGTACTTTGTTTCAGAATTTGTGTAATAGTTACCCCGTTGAAATCATTGTGAAAGAGCAAAATGATAAAAAATAACATAATCAAAAATGTAATTCTCTTTAAATTATACCATTTTGAAGTAACTGCCCATATTTCATGAAGTCTTTCTATGAGCATAACATAGAGTACCTTTCGTATATTTGCGAAATTGAAATAATTTTATATTCAGAACATTTTGTTGTGTATTCTCTATGTTCGTTTCTTGGATCTGAGGGGTATCAAATAACAACATCTGAATATCTGGCATTGAACTTTCCATATATTGCCCAAATAACCTTCAGCAAATATGTATCATTTTCCCTGCCCAACACCAGCTGCCTGCTGCTATGGTTGGTTGCATTGTTTTGCAGCTAACGATTTACATCTGTCATCTGTCAATGAAATTACAGGGACAGTGGGAAACAACAGGTCGAAAGAAGAAAGGTCGGAATCAGCCAGCGATACAGCGGATGGAACCCTCATCTACTGCCAGTAAAGACAAAGTCAGGGAAAAAGACCGTGACAGAGACAGAGGTAGCAGAGAGAGGGAGCACAGAGACAAAGACAACAGAGATGGTAGCGCTAGCCGTGGTCGAGGTCGGGGACGTGACCGTGATCGTGATGGCCCACCACCACGTATGAGGGGTTGGTAACCAATACTTTCTTCACCGAAATGTTTTGTGCTTCCTATAATGTAGTCCTTGAACAAATTTTTCCTTCTTATTTGTTGTGGATGATTTGATATAATTTTAAAAGCTTTGAAAGTTAAAGTTCATAGCAGGCGGTGTTTACGAATGTGATGTAAATGGTGTGGCTTTGATTGGCATTGTATCATGTGTTCACTAATTACCGTAAAATTCCCAATTGAGGCCGCACCTCTAATTGAAGCCGCACCCTGACTTTGAAACATTGTCTTGGCTCATTGTTTGCCCATTTGGGGTTTTTGAATTGTACCATAATAGAAGCCGCACCCCTTCTCTGAGCCCATCATGAAACAATGCATGCTGAAATTCACACCAGCTGACTTGCATCGCGTCATTGACTTGTGCTAATGATTGACAGGTGTCTTTCTTACAGAAAAAATACCCAATAAAAAGTTACTTTTTAACACTTCTACCATTGTGCATTTTGTCATTGATAGTAACAAAAGTACAAACAATGCCCCATGTATCGGCACGTTTGTGTGAATGTTTGAACACGGCAGTGTTTGTCAGTGTGGTAAACATCGCTATACCTGATGCAACAATTTTGAAGCAACGGTGTTTGTGTACAAGTTAAAATAGTGGACAGATTGAGATACTATGTTTCAAATACGTAGTTTTCATTCAATACCCACGTACCCTTACCGATGCCTGACGTACAATTTACAACAACACCACCTGCATCATATTGACACGGTGAACTGCCTATACTGTACTGTGGCTGCTGAATGACTATGATGGGTGCATATAAGCTTGTACACGTTCCGTTTTTGATCATGAGAAAATAAAATTTGACCACAAAACAGTTCACAAAAACATGCCAGTAAAGTTACCAAAGGTCATTCACTTGCCTTTATTGCACTATCCGAGTAAGAGCCACCGGTTCGGCAACGCAAGACAGCTGTAAATCATGGGGACCCATTTGCCATGGACACTTAATTTATGCTAATTTTATGCACGATTTTTTTCAACATCATTTGATCTTCTATCGCTTTCAAAATCGACTTACACGTCCAAAGAAATTGATTGTACAATCTCTGAATACAGAAGTGACATTTTTGTGAAATTTCAGCGTCAAAAAAACCCCCTAAACTTGAAACAAAGACATCATGCATGCCGCTGGTCAACATGGCCGACCTTAGTGAGACTATTCTATTTAGGGGACGGGGGTCAGCAGGGTCAGAGAATCAAGAAAGTACTGGAAAACGTGTCATTTTCCTTACGATGCTGTCAAGGGAACTCCAGTTTCCCATGGTTTTAACAACTTTTAATAGTTTCCTTATTATCTAAAAGTAATTTTACCAAGTTTAACGACCAAATACACTCTCCTAACGTTTCTATATTGGAGTTACACTAGGGTAGGTGCTTTTAATGCGGGTAATTTATTCACGCAGAATTCATTGGTACTAATTTGCATAACAATAGCGATTGCCCCTGCAGTGCTTGGTGAGCATCGAGAAAAATATCGAAACACAGGAAATGTACGTAATTGAAGCCGCACCGGGACTTCAGTGCATGATCCCAGGGGTCCCTCAAAAATGTTTCTAATACAAGCCGCGGCTTCAATTGGGAATTTTACGGTATATTTATGACTTATACAACTATTGAGTAATAACACTAAGATTTGTACCTCATTTAACAGTTTCCACCTGCGGGAAGTTTTACTAAGAGATTGTTCATATAGTATATCGGTTTTGGGACTACTGAAAAACACATCTTTTTAGCCAGCATCCTTTTCTAGCCAATTTAGCTAACTCTCTCAGTTTGCTAATTTAAGATGCCACTATTTAAACTTTTCACCATGTTTACTGTGTGTAGGATGTCATTTTAGCAAATTTAAAAATCTGCTGATTTCAATGAAAATAAAAAATCGCTTTAAAAAATGCATGGAGCTTATTTAAAATGTCCTAGAGTAATTTGCAAAATTAAATATGAGACGAGTTTTTTATCTGGTATCAAAATCCAAATGTTACGGTTCAGGGTGAGATGCTGACCAGATTAAGTCTTTGCTGATGTGATTTTCATAACTAGTAATTTCCATATACAGTTATTTTTGGCCACAAAATATTTCATGATAGAGTCCACCATACAGGTACCTCACATGATTTTGACTTATACATTGAGTGTATGCCAAGATACATATGTTTACACACATGACTTACATATTAACCCTTTGGGTGCTGTCATTTTTCCCATCAAAATTCTTGTGCAACATTATATCAATTCTGAGAAAATTTCGCATTTTTTTGTAATTTTTGAGCAGATTGACATTACTCTTTATTTGCTATACTTTTTGAACAAAATTTAGGACAAAATTTAAAGAAATTTGTTTCGATATAGAAAAAAATTGTCTTGGTTGTATTTTATAGTCGTCAAAATTGACTTTGGCACTCAAAGGGTTAATGACTTCTTTGCACAATATATGCTTACTGATGATCTCTTTGCATGATAACTGATCAAATATTCCACATCACTCATCAGCGTCCCAAAAGTCAAGTTATGTGACTTGACTATAAATCACATAATTCACTTCGATAAATAGAACGCCATTGTGTCAAGCAATTTGACCCAAGTTTCATAGAATTCACAAACTGAAATACTTTTCAGACATCTTGAAGCAATGTACCGGTACTTTCTGATTATATATCTCACATAATTATGGAGAGTGTTTCTTTATCTCAAATTTCCTGTAAATGCCGCATGAATTGGCAGAACTTTCATCGTACGCCCATTGATTATTTTAAGTAATGCACCCAGAAATGGAATGGTGTGGCTTGCATAACAGTAATCTGCTGACAGCAACCTTGTTTACATGTACGTCCCAAGTCAAGTCACTCATATTCAAAATTTTCATTTTGGTCCTATGAGTAAAAATATGAAACAGGACAGTATAAATATTTGCTTTTTGTTTGTGTGTCGTAGGTCACTTTTGTTAACTTTTTTAAGTGTCATTCCGATAAAATAAAGGAAGATGTGAAATTCCGTTTTCACTGGTATCATTTGCCACCTTTGTTTACTTGCTAGGTCGAGGAAAAGAAAATGGATCTGTGTCGGAGCGAAATGAAAGAAACCGTCAAAATGGTGAATTTGGAGGTCGCGGCCGTGGCTCCAGGGATCGTGATGACAGGTGGAACAGAGATGATAACCGTCCAGGTGGGCGATATGGTACGTCTATGATACTTTCATGTCAATTATATGTCGTAGTTACTGGTTAGAGTAAAGGAGAAAGAGCACACAAACTCCACATGAGTGTCTTCAAGAGAGTGTGTGACAATTCTGAGTTATACAGTATCCCTTAAAAGTTTAACTGTGCTCCAGAAGGGTGATGTGTATGGTATCGTTGTATTACAGGTCAAATGAATGGGCCATCTCGCAGAGGTAGAGGACCAAGAATGGGGTAAGGCTGTGTGTAGACTCAGTCCAGTCAGTAGTCACTATGTCTGGCTATAGTAGCTTTCTACCGAATGCATGGGTGGAATTCAATAGAAGATTGCACTGTGTTGTCATGCGCAAGTGACAGCACATTTCTGCAGTCTCATTGATTTGAGTATGCTTGGATATTCCTGCAGTCTGTGTAACATTCAACGGCACTATTGTTAAAAAGGAAATCAAGCTAGTCTCACCTGAGGGTGTTTAAATAATGGATAAGACTATAAGACTTCTTTCCTTGAAGCCAGAACTATTTGGTATAGCTAGGCTAGGTGATCATGCTGAGTTTGTTGTGAGTGTTCAGATCTTCACTACTTCCTAAGATGTAAAAAGGCTGCTTAGCCCTTTCACCCCCAATTTCCTGTGTGTTGGTCCGCCAAACCCATTAACAACAACAGGATCGTTTCACTCTCTGGTGCTAAAAGAGTTAATAAGCATGGTAGAGAAAGTTGGTTGGTGAAGGAATAATTTTGCCATATATTGAATAGATTCTCCTCTGCTGTAACATAGCTAAGTCCAAACCTGTTTTCATGCTTTGTGTGACAGGACTTTTAACAGCAGTGATTACAAAGGCTCCAGAGAATTTGTCAACAGTAAGTTGGATGAGATCAGTGTTTGGAGCAACCCTCCAGAGAGTACAATAGCACCAAATACAACAACAGAAACTGGTAAGATTTCTTGCGTTGTCTGAATCCTGTTGACTTTGTGCATAAACTTCAACCTGTAGAGAAATTTCTCATCCAGATGTGAAATGTTTGCTCCTTGTAGTATCACGTTGAACATGTAGAGATTTGTCCTCAGTGTAACATTTATATGACACAAAAATTCCTGCAGTTTTTAAATAGATGATAGTGTTGCAATATTGTTGGTGGTATTGTGTACAAGTTTTTGTATTGTAAGCTTTTAGCAGGCTACTATTGCGCAAACTTTTAGGGGTCCTAATTAAAAAACAGTCGTTTTAATTTTTGGCATATTTTTTGACGCAGCACACCAATTGTTCTTTACATATGTACTGATCGAATTCATACTTTGCAAGTCTTCGTTTTCTGTTGAAGTTTAATATATATTGAAACAATTTGCTTTCTGTTTATTCCATTCAATAACATGCATCTGATGTAAAGCTATAAACACAGTATGAAATACATGTGTTGTGCTGTGTTTCATCTTGAACATCAAAACTTTTCCTGATATTTGTACTCTGTGTAGACCTTTGTTCCAGTACAGGAGAACATTTTCAGTGTGAAACTGTCAACTATTGTGCATTTCTCCAAATGATTGATGTCTTTATTATGTACTTTGTGTGTTTTTGTTTCAGGTACGTGGGGTGATGTGGTTCATAAAACAGAAGAATGGGGTGCTGAAGGTGATTGGGGTGGTGACTTGACTGAAAGCAAAGTCTTTACCCCAAGCATTGCCCCGCCGCGTTCCCAAGCTCAAAAATCTCCAATACCAGACCAGTCGGCGACTATGTCGAATAGTATAAATATCGCGGCATTGCTCCAGAAATCGACGGAGCCTACTGCTCCAGCAGGTGGTGACAGTGTAAGTTCAGCACGACCAAGTTCCCATGTGCTTGGTGGTGATAGTGTCAGCTCCGCCAGGCAGAGTTCCCATGTTTTGAGTCAGTTTACTGACATGAAAACACAGGCTGTTACGGAACCTCCAAAGCCTCAGGTAAGTGTTCACTTTTCAGCCTGGCCTGTAGTCTCCTGTTGAAAGTTGTTAAAATTTTCTCTTATATAATTGCACTGTGAGAATCTGAAATGAACAACAGAATAAGTTCATGATTATTGACACATATAAATGTAGAGAAATTTGGATTGTACCAATCATCACAGTTTTCTGCGTATTTTTGTCCTTTTCATGTAATTTCAGGCAGTAGAAATACACCAAAAGTGATGTTGACAATAGATGATTGTTTGAAATTTGTGTGTGTGTGTCTAAGTATGGGTGTATGCATGTTTGAGAGATATTGACAGAAAGGTTATAAGTCATTTGTACTTTGCCTTGTTTTCATATTATACACCACTGTTTGTGTACCATTGTAGGTTGGACTTGTTAGCCAATCCCAGACGCTTGGCCCCCAGTCCCTCGGACCAACCACATCTGTTTCAATTGGGCCAGTCTCGCTGGGTACCATCATGGCGGTTGGTTCTTCACCAGTTGGGAGTACAGCGGGAATGGTTGGGTCTACCTCACATCCACAGAGGCCTCAGCAACCCAAACCACAAAAGAAGAAAATGCCACCGCCATCAAAGGTAATATCAGAGGCTTTCACCATTGTGAAATCATTTCGTGAGCTTCATCCAGTTCAGTCCTCTTTCTACCAGGCTCCATAGACAAACCACAGAAATAAATACAACTTGGGAGAAAGAGGATTAAAGGTATACTGTCACCTGTTCCAATTTTACCACAGTTACCATGGAAAGAGAAAATCTAACCAATCACAGATTTTAAGCGGGTGGCTGGTTTTTAAAAACAGCGCCCTCACATGGGTATTTTGAATACCAAGGAATGCCCCTTTGACCATATATGAGCAATTTAGATTACAGATGACTGTATACCTTTAAGGTGCAAATGTGAGCAGAATGCCAGAAGTTTTAGAAAGGAAATAAATGTGTGTCAGTGTAGACTTTCTGCTGAATACGTTTCTGAAGGAACATAGGAATTGTACTTTCTCTAGACTGCAATCTGTTCTTGTGTCATTTGAAATGTTGTTGTAGATATCTGCATTCCTGTGTTAACATACACAACTGTATTACTGCAATATTGACTGAAATACTTCCTTCACATGCATCAGAGTGACAAACATTCTTCAGTCAAGTACCTGCTGTATTGACATCTTATTCAAGTGCAAAATTGAAATGTGACTGACACATTATTACAGTGTATCAATGATAGGTTCTGTAACTCCTCTGCACCCTTTGTCGGCACCCAGCAGATGAAGCCAGTTTAGGAACTGATTACATAAGATTCAATCGTTTGTCTCAGATTCCAGCATCAGCTGTGGAGATGCCAATGTCTTCATACAGCAGCTCCATGGGGAGCTTGGATGTTCAGTTTGGTGCACTTGAATTTGGAAGTGACGTTGGAGACTTCAGCAGTACTAATGATTCAGTTGCTACCTGTTCGGCACCATCTCTGATGTCCTCAAGCTCTGTCAGGTAATGAGCTGGTAGTTATCCCTTTTCCTGCCAAGTCCATATTTCACCACCAGGTCAAGATGGTTAAAATTAATGAAACATAACGTATTCCATATGGTGTATTTTAACATAATACTGTACATTTGAAGGCTGTTTAAAACATAATACTGTAAAGTTGATTTTTTTTGGACAAAAGATGCTATAACATACCAAGCCAAGTGGATGAAAATACATCATGTTTTGGCTCAATACCGCTTTTTACTGACTTGGCTGATGGGGAAGTGATACAGTTATTACTGTCTGGCAGGAAAAGGGTTAAACCACCCTCTGTGTTGATATGGAGAGATTACATTGGCCAATGGGTCATTGAATGAGTACTGATATGTCTAGTATAAGATGTAGCAGCATCATTCTGTTTTACCCTTATCCTGTTTACCCCAATTCCCTGTAAAAAGGTCCACAATCACTATATAACAATGGGCTTGGGCCAAACCATGGTGGTGAAAGATTTACTGATATTTAAAATTCAAAATGGCCGCCATCCTTGTGTTAACTCTATGGAGAAAAATAAAATTTTCAAATTTCGAAAAACTGAGCTGTTAAAAAGTTTTCTTACACCAAGAGTTTTAAAATGAACCCCCACAAGTGGTATATCAGAATAGAATTATGAAACTTTCCCAAATATCTGTCCCCGAGGTGCGATCTACCTTAAAGGCGGAGCCTCCCTTTAAAAGGAAGCCAAGGTATGGCGGCGTTTATTGTGTAAGTGGACACCAAACAGGCAACATGCGGGCATACGCTCCTGAAAATGCCACTTTTTAGTTTTCCCCGGCTGCAAAAACACAGACAGACTGCCAAGCAGTCAGCGCGAAGCTGCTGGTGATTGAACTCTGTGGTTATATTCAAAGTCTAACGCGACGGGAAGACAATTTTTTAGGAAATTCGAGCGTTTGTGGTGGGGAATCAATGACTGTTGGCGATTTGAACCGACTGTCAATCAAAAGCTTGCATAAACTCTGTTTGCAGGATTAGCAAAATGTGACAAAAGGTTGAGATCAGTTTGTGTAATCAAGGTTTAATATAAAAATCAAACATAGTACTGGCCAAGCGTTTGACTGGGAGGAGAACTCCACTAATGCGAGAACCTGGGATTGAAAAGTGCGGCTTTAAGGGGTGAAAAGGTGTCCTTCAGATTCTACAAAGTTTAAATTTCAGTTTGATGAACTCAGAAGGAGAGGAACGCAGACCTCTAGCCAAATAGAAATCTGAAGTTATTTTCATATAGATGGCCATAATGATCTCTTTGCTAATACACAACAGAAATATTGTGAGGTATTTGAAGTGACATCTTTTCTGTGCTTTGACAGCAGTGTTAGTGAAGTGTCATCCGTGAGTAGCCACCTATCATCGTTTTCAAGTAAACCCAGCGATACCTATGATGGTTCTATGATGAGTTCATCTATGATGTCTAGTACGTCAGTCACAATGACAACCACGGCACCCATAGTGTCCTCCCTTGAACAGTCATCGATGCCAGCCTACAGTCAGTCGACGTCCACGTCACAGAGTAAACCTGTAAGCATTTGCTTTGTGATTTCTGTTTATGCGTATCATTAGTCAATTTTCCTTCAGCACTCTCTTGCATGTTACTTCAGTTGCTCAAGAGAAGCAGTATGATTTTGAGAATGTCCTCTTGATACATGTCACTCAAAATTTTCAGGCATTGATTTTGTTTCCGAGAAAGCCATTGTATCACTGTCATTGACACATCCCATTGAATTCTCCATCATTCCATGGAATTCTACATGTTCCCTGTCTTTGTCCATGACTGATCCCTGATAAGAATGACTTCAACTCCAAGCTGTTTTCGAAATCAAGCTTTGACTAAAACACTACCTACTGTACATTATGGTGTGATTGATGTTGAATGATGAGCAATGCTTTTACTGAGAACGCATCATGAGGGTTCAGTGTAGCTCTGACAACACACTCCGCACCTCCTGATCAAACATTTGATCTGTAAGAGATGGCAAAGATACTTTAATGCACCTAGTGAGCTTCTCTTATTAGGAAAGATGTAAAACGTCAAAATTCGGTCACACATGGTGAGAATTCCATCTTAAAATGTTTAAAAATAATAGCTGGCGAGAGAACACAGATGTAACTTTGTTGTTTTTGTTTCAGTTGCAGCCGGACCCTCTTTCACTGCCATCTCAGTCAAGTTCTCTCATGGGATCCAGCCAGAGAATTTCCCAGCAATCGGCACTGGATGGTAGGTTACACTGCCCATGTTTATGTTTCCAGTTGGGTTTTTCTCAAGGACCGATTCACCCTGAATACCTCTAACTTTACCCTAGCTTGTTATGTTTCCAAGAGCTGAAAATTTTAAATAACGGATTTACTTGAAATATCAGATGAGGAAAGATACATTTTGTCAGTTGCATTTCAGTCCCTTGTAACTGATGTCGTCTGTCCTTGTCATTTCAGCTGTACGGTCTGTCACTTCGACGTCGAGTCCATCATCGATGACGTCGTCGATGTCAGTTCCACAGACAGGACCAACATCACTGTCATCAACAGTGCCGCCACCATCATCACTGTCATCACTCAGCAGTCACAGTCACTCATCAAACTTACCATCAACGTTACCATCAGCTGGCAGTAACCTCATGTCGTCAAGTAGTCTCTCCAGTCACCACAGTGGTCTCTCACCGTCTTCTCATACTGTGAGTCCTTATCCCTTTCATGATCTGGATATATCATATATGGACGGTATTTTGATAATTTGGATATATCATATATGGGATATATCATATATGGACAGTATTTTGATAATTTGGATATATCATATATGGACGGTATTTTGATAATTTGGATATATCATATATGGACGGTATTTTGATAATTTGGATATATCATATATGGACGGTATTTTGATAATTTGGATATATCATATATGGACGGTATTTTGATAATTTGGATATATCATATATGGACGGTATTTTGATAATTTGGATATATCATATATGGACGATATTTTGATAATTTGGATATATCATATAATGGATGGTATTTTGATAAGTTGGATATGTATCATATATGGATAGTACATATATATGGACAGTATTTTGATAATTTGGATATATCATATATGGACGGTATTTTGATAATTTGGATATATCATATATGGACGGTATTTTGATAATTTGGATATATCATATATGGACGGTATTTTGATAATTTGGATATATCATATATGGACGATATTTTGATAATTTGGATATATCATATAATGGATGGTATTTTGATAAGTTGGATATATATCATATATGGATAGTACATATATATGGACAGTATTTTGATAATTTGGATATATAATATATGGACTATTTTGACAATTGGATATATATTATAAGGACAATATTTTGATAATTTGGATACAGTATATATAGACAGTATTTGCATCATCTGGATAATATAAATGGACAATATTTCGATATTTTGGATTATGTAACATCCAATTTACTATTTTGATAATTTGGATGTATCATATATGGACAGTATTCTGATAATTTTGATATGTATGGACAGTACTTTGATAATTTGTATATATATCATATATGGATTGTATTTTGACAATTTGGATATGGAACATCTTTGTTTGATATGTAATTTGGATATGTGTCACATATGTTTTTAGTATTTACATTTCTTAACTAGGTTACACATTCTGTCAAATCCATGGAGTTTTCTCTCAACATACAGATGTCTGTATCGTTCAAATTCTGTCCTTGAAAATGGGATTGGGTCCATTTGTGTTATCTTTTAGGCACTGAGGGATTGACTTTACTCAAGTGGTTTGCAATATTCACAATGCAAGAAGACAAAGGCAAACTTAATTTGAAGAAATGTTCGTTCAATGACAGTAGCACATATGACGAAAGTAGTTTATTTTGATTGCAGGGGCTGGGATCGTCCAGTCACCAGCCAACGTATTCATCGACGACAACGCTTCCAAGCCATTCTAGCAGTGGGCTGTCAGGGTCGGATGTGACTGGGAGCTCTCATCCATCGCATTCGTCTGTGCAGAGTTCACCGATGTCAGCTGGGAAGCTATCGGGACTCAGTAGTGTCAAAGATAGTTCACTTGATAGCCATGTACATCAAAGCCAGGTAACAATGCTACAACAAAGATTTGTTCATGTTTGAGAAAGGGTATGACATAATTCAGGGATGAGCAAATCCTAGTAGGTGTGAAAAAGTACAATCCCGCTGTAAGAATCCACTTGCCCCATGGTCAACACAGTTCTAAATTTTGTGTCACCTTCAATCTCATTAACAATCATCACAAAGTGGTGTATGTTGGAAATATTTCACTACTATGCTGTGGATTACCTAGTCTGGCAGAGACCCTGCGATTCGCGTTCTTCCCTGTCCGAACACGCGTGCGCCCTTCAGAGACGCGACGCAAATCCCAGGGTCTGGACGTTCTTGCAAGCGACTGGTCGGATTTCTGCCTGATCCAGGTACTTTATAGAACACCACACACCCGTTAATCAAAAAAAAATGACAAGTACCATAGCCAAATAAAATTAAAAATGAAAAATAAAAACATACCGCGTAATGTCTACCAACTACTAGTATATATTCTCTCCGCCCAGTTAGATAGGTATTTCTTTTGACGTAACTACGCTTATGAATATTCATATACTTGCAAGAACCAACAGTCGCTGTGTCTGGCAGCGCGTGCTCACAGCTGCACAGCGTAGTCTTCAAATGCAGGCCCACCGTGGACTCACACAAAACAAGGCAAAACGACTGTGGAGAGTCTATGGATTACCTAGCAATGACAATGCATTCTGTGGAAGTACATTCTGTAGAAGTTCTTCTTCATCATCAATTTTCCCAAAGTAACTAGTCTGCTGGGGTATTTGATGAAAAAAGTGCCTTTGAGGTTGTGTTAGTGGAGTTGCTCACCCCAACGACATTGAATAGAAGAATGAGTGTATAGCAAAGGACTTGCTCTTTGTCACTACCATGATAGGGAGTATCTCTAATACACACACACACACACACACACACACTTTGATTTTGAGAATTTTTAACCTCTGCATTGCCATGGTTTGGCCAAATCATTGGTCATCAATTGTGATTGTTGAGCTGTGTACAGGGACTTTTGGGGTTTGGGAGAGGTTAACTTGCATTCTCTCTGATTAGTGTTTTCTGTTTGTATGGCTGCCATGATCATGTTGTCCGCATAATTTAGACTTAGATTTTATTTTCATACATATGTCACTTGCAGATGCAACATACTATACTTTCTGACAATAACACAGTTTTTCTCTGCACATGCTTCATAGAATATTTAACCAACTTATTAAAATAAGTTTTTAAGGATATTTTTGAAGGCTCTATTGCGGTAAAATACTCCTTTCTGTAAGATGATACTATTTGTAGTTGTGGCAGTACTATGTTATGTGTTCGATCACAGTCTTGGCTCCAGCTACCTGACTTTTGTGATGGCGTGCTCTTCTGTGTACATTTTCTGATTTCTGTGTGATCAGATCATCGATAACTTGTTTATTCAGGAATTAGAAATATTTACAGCAGCACCACTTTAATAGTAATCTTAAACTGTTTTATATCAAAAAAGGACTTGGCAACTTAGGTTGTAATGAGCAACATACAGACGTGATAATTGTACATTGGGAATTCCACAATTATTTTGTTACGATAGTCTAATTTTCCTACCTGTTTTGATTTCTTTTGGCAGTCAACATTGGGTAGTGGCAGTCTGGGATCGGTTTCCTCATCTCATTCTGTGCCATCGTACAGCAGTCCCAGCACCACGTCTTCGTCGACCATGTCGGCAAATGTCTCGGCAGCATTGGGTTTCTCTACAAGTACGGCTACTACTTCTTCAACGACAACGAAAGCGACAACACAGAGTACATCCAGCAGTAAGAGCGCCCTCAACCTTCCCCCTGGCATGCCTCCGTTGCTAAATCAGCTGGCAGCAGGACATCAGTACATCATGGCACCTGGCTTGCTTCCCGCCTATGTAAGTAACTATGGAGTGGTAGCTGTGTTCTCTTCAGCTTTGAAAAAACAGGGGGGCGGCAAATTTACATAGTGATGCATAATTTGCATTTCTTTTATCATGAAAATTTATTCTTTTGTATAGTTATTCACATATTCACTCCAAACACAGAGGGGTGGAGCACCCCTAAAACCCTCGTGGAAAATCGTTGGTAGTAAGATTAAAAGATGAAAACAATTTTAGAAATACTCGATTTTCTAGATCAGCCCTTACAGATCTTATCAAATTAGTGCAACTATTGCCACTCTGAGGGGTTTTTGCCATTGGAAAAGAAAACAGGGTGTATGTGCATTTATAACATTGAGCAATGGCAGGTAGCTTTCATTTCAATATTCTTGTCAAAAATATGACTGCAGGCAAATACGCGTTTTAATAGGTCTAGTATGTGTGTACATGGCTGAAAGATTGACCTGTAAAAAACTTGAAGACATATTGTGAGAGGTTCTCGAGTGGCTATGTCAAGTGATGATGAAAAATTAAACTTTCGTTCTACTGATTACTCTCTGAAGAGTTTCCTGAATCTGATGACAAGTCAAAGCTGTTTGTTATTGTGCAGAAAAATGGGAATGACATGTAGTATGTAAGTTTTTCTGATTTTTTTTCCATAATACCAGCACCAGCCGATGTACAACTATGAGGATCTTCAGCTACTGCAAAGAATGCCAATGGTAAGCAAATCACTTCATTTGGAAAAACAAACAGACCAGAAATTCATTTTGTCCTTACAGCTTTTGATTTTTGAATGAGTTGAACTTGAAGGTGAAACTCTTGAAAATCAGTGAAGAATTTTTAACCATAATTTGGTTTTTGGTTAAAATCTAGTAATTTGTCACCATTTTCAGTCCAATACTGCCATTTGATTTTGTGCCCTGTTGATGTTTGTAAGGATGCTCTGAAGTATGGTGTTGGTTTTTGATTGCCCTTTAAAGGTGATATCCAAACAAGAAAGATGTTTTGATATTCGGTTTATTGTGATGTCAACTGATGAATAATATCTACTTTCGTTCTACTGAACATTTCTTCTGTAGAGTTATTGATTCTGATGATGTCACATAACTACCTTATTTTTACACTGTCTGTCGTCGTTTGTGTCAAAAAGGCTAAAATCATATACAAAGTGGCAATGTTACCTCAGGGACATTGTTTGTTGCCAAGAAGACTTCAATGCCTGTAGTTAGGATGCAATACCACAGTACTCGGGGAATTGTCTTTATGGCATTATCAAAACACTGTTTCGCAAATACTCATACAAGCTTCAGTTGCTTTGTTAGATTTAAATGTTTTGCTGATATTGTGTGAAGAGGTTTTAAACAAAAATTTAAGCATTACAGTTCTACATTTTTCTCCTTACCGGTTTGGAACCATGGCACAAATAATATGCAGTGTTGGTTGCTGTGTGTTAGATGGGTTGTGTTGACCTGTGTTTTTTGTTGTGATTTCTGTACAGGGCTATCCCTATGATATGCAGCAGTTCCAGCCAAACACTACAATGACCACTGACAGGAGTGGTGCTTCACTCGGTAATGTGCAATATTCTGTAACTGAGGCTACCAAATTCAGTCGTACAGACGCTTCCTCACCGATCGTCACCTCAGTAGCATCGCAGCAGCAGCAGCAGCAGCAGCAACAACCTGGGCAAGGCAGTCACCACCAACAGCAACAACAGCAGCAGCAGGCATTCCTCAATCCAACGCTACCACCGGGATATAGCTACGGAGGTCTTGCGTATTATCCAGGAACCGCTGGTGTAGTTCCAGGAATGCAGTATGGTCCTGCTATGTTCCCAACAGTTGGCACTGTAAGTGAATACAACTATATCCCAAGTAGAAATGGTCATCTTTGACATAGGGAAGACCCCACTAGAATGTGATTTTAATTCCGTCATACCTTTGCAAGGAAATCTTATTACACATTGACTGTACATCTGAACTTCCTGTATTGTCATTCACTATGTCGATCCTCATTCCTAACCCTTCGACAGACATGGAAGACATTCTCATGTTTATCTTCTGTTGGTTGTGGAGTACTACCATTTCGTGATCATTCCCAAGAGCTGCAACCTAGTGGATGAAATGATAAATTCTTTGCAGAAAGCTAATTTTTGATGTACTGCTATTTCTGTCTTCAAATATACAGTAAAAATCAATCAGTGAAACTCTTGTACTTTATTGTATTTGTAGGTACCACCATCAACAAGGTCGCAAGGCAGCACTGCTCCTCATTCTGGATTTCAGCAACCAGGGGCTTACGGACAACATGGCTCTCATGGTGGATATGGAACTGGTATGTACATCTTGCGCCAAACCCTGATATGCAAATCAAAGTAATCATAACAACTCAACTAGGGTTTACACTTTGTAAACTGCTTCCAGAATAAAGGTTAGAGGGCCCCTACATTAGAAAAGCATATCAAAGAGAAGATAACTGTGACATGAATTCACCGTAATAGAGCCTAGTCTAGCCCCCTGGCCATGCTTTTCAGATGCACAATCAAACATGAGTGCACTGTTCTAAATTGCCAAAAAAAAACATAGCCTGGTTCTAATCTGTACTGGTGTTCCGGAGTTCCTGATTTTCTATCTCATTTATGCAAGTGGGTAGCACACTTTTGTTGTGTGACTGAGGTGACTTGACAATGCTGATTCCATGACCCATGTTGCACAAGTTCAATAAAGTATGCACCATAGAAAATGTATGAGGTTAACTTATGAATTTGTAGTGGTAAATGTAAGATCAAACAGTCGTGGCAATGTTTTTCATGGTTCTATTCACATTTTAGGATTGTTTACACAGCATGGCACATAACACTGTCTTACATTTTATGTTGTTGTAGGTTATGATGATTTGACTCAGACGGCTGATTTCAGCAAGCCAGGATACCAAACAGCCTCTCAATCTCAATCCAAAGGTACTGGGGCATCAGGTAAAAGTGAGCAATGAGTATATTATTTCTCTTCCTATTCCTCTCCACACATCATAACCCTCCTTTGACCTTTATATCTCTGATAGTCAGCTGTTCTGTAATGAATTTTCTGTCTTACCTGTGTCTGTGCAGTGATTGTGCAGTTTTGAAGGCGAATGGCATGTTTGAAATGTTCGTGATAAGATCTGTTGTTTAAGAAGTCAGCCCTTCAGAGTTTCTTGCATAATCATTGTCATTTGCAAATTTGTAAGACCATTTCTGCTCATAGCATGTTGTCAAGAGGAGTGCTTGATAGTTTTACTGTAAAAGTCTGAATTGCGTCTATCGGTTATTTATACATTGAAACTTTCCAGACCTGTTGTGACCCAAAAAATGTGGATCATTCTCGCAGCACAGCTTAAGAAGCCACAGAAATTTGAAGGGGATCATTTCAAGCTGAGCTAACTGACAAGTCTTTCACAAATTAGTTTCAGGTACGTCAACTAGTGCTGCAAGCGACATGTCAGGCTCAGTGTATGGCAGCAAAACACACGCTCAGACCTATGACAAGCAAGGATTCCATGCTGGAACCCCACCACCATTCAACATCCCCCTGGCCAGTGGCAGTCAGGGTGGCACCATGAATCCCGCCACTGGGTACGCCACCTCACCAGCGCAGTATGTGCCGCTGATGGCACATCCACATCAACATCAGCACCAACACCAGCACCACTCACCCATGCTTCCCCACCAGCTGCATGGTGATGGACCACAAGCTGGATCTGCTCAACGCTCTCAAGCCGGCAGCAACCAAGCCAAGCAAGGAGTCAACAAACAAACCTATTCCTATAATTGGGGAACCTAAGGGGACAGAAAGATAAAGTCACAGTAACCATCAGATGTTACCATGGTGACTTTTTATTTCCATCTCCCCCCAGCTCATGATGTCATTTATTTTCTACTGATGACATCACTGCCCTATGTGACATCTGTGATGTCACAGTGACAAAAAAAATTGCCTTTGTTTTATACTTTGACTATTGTCACTGTAGTTCAACATTGATAAGTATGGTAAATCCCAGCTGAATCAGGACATTGGACGAAAGAAAACATGAAAATTAGTGTTGTGTGTGCAGGAGTAATTTGAATATAGTCTATTTTCCTTTGTGCTGTGTATAAAAAAGCTGCTTTATTTGAATTTAATAGGTATTTGATAGTAAAAGAAAAATACAAGGAAGCAAATTTAATATTTGGATACTTAGACTTTGCTGGCTGGCTTCTCTGTGTTTTTCTCCTTGAATTACCAGTATATCCTCTTTCTAATTTTTTTGTTCCGGAGCACTCAGTGTGTAGTTGAAGACTATCTCAGGACCTGCAGTTAGAGGCAACATTTATAGTTGATGTTTGGGGAATAAAACGAGTTGCCTTTGCTAAGACAACTCTCACAGGTTGATGCCTGGCTTTGTTAGAAGGCAGGCATAAACAAAAGGTGCTGTAAATATTTACCTTGTGAGGGCGTTAATCTGGTAACTGCTTCCCAGCATCAACATATTTAGCAGTGCCTTACCTTTAAGGCCCCTGGGATGATCTTCTAAAGACTTTGCCACAGAAAACACAATTTTTTCTTCTAATAATTGTTCTGAATCAGTTTTTTTTTTTTAAATTATTAGGATTTTGTGTCTCCCACTATAGAACAAAAGACATTGCCGACTCTTAGCCACGGAACTTGATCTCAGTGTTAAAACAAAAAAACAGCTGACAAGTCCAGTTGGAAAATACAAATAAGGTAACTGACCGACAGCTACCCTGGCAACTTTAATGAAAAAAAAAGATAGGTGCGCACTCTTCATGTGTCCAATGATACCTATAGGTTATTTATTCATAGATATGCAAAATTACTCCGTTATGAGGTGATTAAGCTAGTTTTTACCACAGCACCACCATGAACGGACACCAGATCTGGAAATGCCCCTTTCTTCTCAGCCCTTTTACATTGAAAGCCAAAACGCTACAGTCCCCTTTATAAAAGTGTGCTTAATTCTAATAAAATTATGGATCAAGTTTTCAAACTTCCATGTAGATTCTTTTTCTTTTGTATGTTCCTGTATTTTTTCCATGTCTTAAATGTATTATTGTCGTTTTATTTGCTTGTCGTCCATAGCTTCAACAACCATCTTCCGTTTTTTTTCTTAATAATTTTATCCTTTTTCAAGTTGAATGTCACATGAAGTGGTATTAAAATGTCAAAACTACATTGTATTCCAGTGTCCTAGATTCGGTTCATCTTCTGTCAAATCCTACAAGCCTCACAGCAGTTGCGATCTTACGTTGAAAAAAAGCATTCTTGACAACCATGCCAATACCAAGACTGGATAACTTTGTACCTAGGGATGATCCCTCAGACAAGTTTTACCATAGACCTTGAGAAAAGTTCTCTGTAGGGTCTGTGGTTTGTTCACTCACTAAACTTTTTACGAAAGACTAACTTGGGCTCATTCTCTGAATATATTGACAGTAAGTTGAGTATGTGCAGTATTGCTGGTTGAATTTTTATCGACCATAAACGGTGTCCAAACTTCAACATCCGAACTGCAATTGAAATTTTGACTCGATAGATTTTTTCCTGACAAAATTTAAAACATTTCAATGGTTGCACAGTGACCTAGGTGTGATGCCAAACACGTATGCTAGGGATGGATAAGAGGCTGGCAACAGCATAAGCTTTTCAACTCCTGGTGAATGGTCATTGTGACAACCACGGACAGTAACCAACAGTAAACTTACAAAGGTCGGTATATAAGCAATATTTTTCTGTTATTAGTATAGTATGTGGGAAATGTGAATGCTCTTCTCAGTGAGAAACTGATAAAGCCCAACGGGCTTGACTTCCTTGACTGAGGGGAGGGCAGTTGGGACCTTTTTTAATATGGAGGGAGGGAAACTCATTGGGAGACGGGGAGGGGGGGGGGTGCCCAGATGCGAAAATGCATCTAAAAATTTGAAGTTAAAGTAGAATGCATAAAGTTAGGGGAGAACCATTTGATTTTTTGTTTGGGGTGCTATGGGGGGTATGGAGGAAGTGTGTATGGGAGCAATTTTTTTTCCTGTCAGTGACAGCAATTTTTTTTTTGTACTGTCAGACCTGCATCAATTTTTTTTTCAAACACAGTAGCAGTGCAAATTTTTTTTATTGGTCATCAAGTTTGTAATGTGTTGTATATAAGGGAGCCGTCATTGTTTATGGCTTGAAACTCCGAAATTTCGAGTGACCCCCCCCCTCGCCAACCCTGATGAATTAGAGTGACCTCCCTCTCTAACTCTGAAATTTTGACCGACCCCCTCCCACTTAGAAAAGTTAAATACCAATACATGTAATTGTAAAATTTACAAAATACAGCAACAGTAAAGACCTTTTAAATCCTGATCTACTCTGCTAGACTATCGTCAGTTATCTCATGATGGTTCAAAAAAGGTGAACCCATCAAAATGAAATTCAAAGTCACAATAAAGTAAAGATATAAGTGCTCACGCTATAACCAGTACCGGTATCTAACCATATAGTGTATTGTTTAATTTGGATGGGTATTATGACAGGGTTTTCACTAGGATATCTGACCGGGCAGAATTTGAAAGTGCAGGGGGAGAACACGCGAGAGGCTGAGGGGGAAAGTGTTACAGGGGCTTTCCCCTATCTTGCATGGAAATTTTTAAGACATTGATGTGTGCAATGGTGCAGTCTGGTGCAATCTGAGAGATGTTTTTAATTGTTTTTAATAAGTGAAACTGTTAGAACACCCCAAGGGGGAGAGCACGAGAGGGGGGTTCCCCCTCTCGTATTGGAAATTTTTAGAAATTGATGTGTTTAATGGTGCAATCTGAGAGGAGTTTCAGTTTATTTTGCACTCAGTAAAACTGTTTGAAAATGACATTGAACACTGATATTTTTTTAGATTTTTGCATGATCAGTGTTTGAGTCACAATATTTAACAACCAAACAATGACAATACATTTTGTGAAAAATAGTTCTGTTTGCCAGAGACTGAAGACAAATGAATATACAGGAATGGAAAATCTGTCCCCTTCTTGTGTCATTTCTCCAGCTGCCAGCTTCTAATGAAAAGCCTGAATATGGCAGGTTAAACTGTCAAAATGGTCATTGAACTGAGGTCAGTTAAAATGTGTTTCTGTGATAATAAAGGACGAATTCACAACAGTTCAGTTTTGTCCTAGATCCTGTGAAAATTTTGAGAAATTGATGTGCGCCACAGTGCAGTGAAGTGCAATCTGAGAGGTATTTTCAATTTGTCTTTTACCATTAAAACTGTTAGAAGACTCAAAGGGGGGAGAGCACGAAAGAGGGGTGCAAAATATGATTTCTTGGGTCAGAAAAGGGAAGGAAAACATTGGGTGCACTGAGGTGTAAAATGACCTATGTAGTGCATGCTTATATCATAAGTGCTGGGAAAAAACATAAGAATTGCTTGTGGTAAAAACATTTGCGCCGCCTATGGCGAAACGCCGGCAAAGAATACATGAGAATAAGGTTTCCAAATTTTGCTCATTTGTGGTGCATTGTGACAATTTTTTTTTTCACTTCTCTCTGTTATGACAATTTTTTTTTTCTCAGGCCATGACAGGATCAATTTTTTTTTTCCTTCTATTGCACCTGGTGACAAATTTTTTTTTCTCAAAATCCTCCATATCCCATTCTCGCAGGCCAGAGCGATAATTTCCGCTCCGCTGACCTACGCAAATTCGGCGTTGGGTGATGAGACTCGCCGAAGAGGGCGTGGTGTACGATGATGCCATATCCCCCCCCAGAAATCAAATGGTTCTCCCCTTAGAAGGTCAGAAACTCAGGTCGACTGTTGTATAAGCACAATGTGAACATCAGAGAAGCAGATTATCTCCCTTCAATCAACAAATTCCAATGTAGGGCAGAATGATCATCATACAGATGGGAAACAATTCCATAAACCTGATATCAGCATCACATGTTCACAGACCCCACGCATTCACGGTTATTCCCTTCTCATTGTAATCGCCATACATAGGATGTGAAATACAAACGGGAACTTGGAGTGTCTGAAGTTCTCTCTGTTTTTAGCTATTATAGACTGTAGTCTATAGAAGCTATTTGGATGGGTATCCATCCGGCGTCAGTCTGTATGTATGTATGTCCGTTTGTGAGGCTGTCTGTCCACTCAAATATCTTGAGAACCACAGTGCTTACTGATTTGATATTTGTTGTGTAGATGAAAAATATGATTATGAGACTTTCTTTTATTTTTTGATATTTTTGAAGATATGCAAATTAGCGCAAAAAAGGTGTTCTTGGTAAAAAATCTTCATAACCGCTGGTCAGACAGCTTTGATATTTGATATACAGGTCCCTAGCGATAACCAAACTTAGATTTGTTCAAATTGTGATGAAATATGCAAATCTGTATTTTTAAGGATTTTTTTGGTTATTTTTGGTCAAAAATTTATTTCATCAAACCGCTTGTCTGACAGCTTTGATATTTGGTATACCAGGTTCATAGGGATGATCAAATATGATATATTCAAATTATGATGAAATCTACAATTTTGTATTTTTGGGGCAATTTTTTTTATTTATAGTCAAAAATAATTATTTCTCAAAAACTACTCATCTGATGGCTTTTATATTCGGTATACAGGTTCCTACAGATGAACTAAATATGGTATGATGAAATTATGATGAAATCTGCAATTTTATTTTTTTGGTACAATTTTTGCCAGTTTTGGTCAAAAAATTTGTTTCTCAAAAACGACTCGTCTTATACCTTTGATATTTGGTATACAGGTTCCTAGGGGTTGTCTTAGTGTGATATATTGAAATTTGAGGAAATTTTCAATTTTTGAATATCTGGCTTAATTTTTGCCATTTTTGGTCAAAATCTTTGTTTCTCAAATGTTACTCATCTGATAGCTTTAATATTTAGTATACAGGTTCCTAGGGTTTATCTAAATGTAATATATTGAAATTATGATGAAATCAATAACCAATTTCGTATTTTTGCAGCTAATTTTGCCATTTTTGGTCAAGCCATCCTGAAATGAACTATCAAAGATATCCACCTTCATCATCACACAAGTGTCACAAAAAGTTATTCTCTACATACACAGTGGAGCTCTGTTGACTGTTCGGTCACTTGCTTTTTCAAAACCGCTGGTCAGACAGCTTTAATATTTGGTATACAGGTCCCTATGATGACCTTAGTGAGATAATTTCATACAGTCAGGAAATACTTAATTTTGTAACCATGTCTATAGTAGCTTCAGGGACATTGGCCTCATGTTTTAAGGTGGTGTTTTTACTTTGCACATAAAAGAATACTTCATCACATTTTTAAAAGTATGAATCACCGGTTTATCCAAGTTTAGCAAGTTTTTTATATCTTGATGAAGAAGAATGGGATGACAAAATCCGAGACCAATCCACACGAAGCCCCTTCCTTGACAGCGTAGAGGTAATTTGCAAATTTCTAGACCCGTGGCGGAGAGATTGATGGATCATCCAGAAATGAGCGAACATAGCTTGGTGAACAACAAAGGTACAAGGAAGTAAAACTTATAGCGTTGACAGCCATATACAAAGGACCTGCACATGCGCAACTTTAGTTTGTGAAGGTTTAAGCAAATACAATTTTATGATCCGTTGGTATCAAAAATACCCTTTCTATTCCTCATCCACATTTTGTTTTGGAAGAACTATTTATGCGGCTTTCTTTTCGGCACGAGGGCGCTATTTGATCAAAGACGCGGTGAAATATCCATGCATCTCTGCGAACAAAAATACGACAACCAAAATACTATTTGACCCTTGAGAAGAACAAAGAAAGAAAGAAAGAGGGACTCGATCAGCCCGTCCCGCGTACAGATCTGAAACAAGCCTGTTACATGTGTTAAGAGCTTTGACGGCAGGATTCCAGATAAGTAGAACACAGGACGAAACGCGCACCTGATGTTCGATAGTATCACGGAATTTAAAACTGCACGACTAAAACTCAGTAACAGAGAATATGGCAGATCTCCGGTCTTTGCAATGGACATGTTTATTCCAGGTTCATCATCAAATCAGGTACAAATTAATGGTAAAAATCTGTATGTTGTGCTGTGTACAGAGCTTCGTGAAATCACATACTATTAAACATGTACTTTTGATGCCTGTAAATGAGGCGTGTGGCATGCATGTTGGTTAACTGAGAATAAACAAACAAACGAATGAATCAATCAATGAATGAATGAATCAATGAATGAATAGATAATAAATAAATAGATAATAAATAAATAAATAAATAGTATACCCTATAAACCTATTAAAGTATCGATCAGGCTCTCCTTGAAACTTCTTGAAACTCCTTGAAACTTTGCCTGGCAATAAATTCACATAAATTGAGAGCTGTTTTACATAATTTCAGATTAAACATTCTGTAAACATAGAGAAAAGTAATAAAGGCGGCGCGAATAAACTCTGCCTAAGAGATAAGTATGGGTTTGCCTTGTCAATTAAAGAATTTACTTCAGTTCGTTGATCGTATTATCGGAGGTTGTAAAGGCCGCCGTATGCACTATATCGATTTTTTCCCGGTTGTTTGTTGCCATGGTTCCCGCTAGCGTCCGCGTTTGTAACATACTTCAGCCGAATCACCCAAACATGCTGCATACTTCATGACGTGGAAAATATAGGTCTGCCCGTGGGTGCTGTGAAAGAGGTGAGCCATGGGACCCTTAGCGTAGATATTGACGTCGTGGTTTGCCCATTCGTTGCGGATGAGGGACTGTTGTAAGAAAGTTGGAGACTCTGAAATCGAAAATGGACGTCGACAAAATATAAAAGATGGTGTCTTTAATAGATTTATAAATATGAACAATGTTGATAAAGATATAGCATTTCTGCCATCGTTTTATACTCACCAATCTGATTAAAACCAGATGTAGAGTACTGCGACGTCTTCCTATGCGTACGCGGTATTCTCTCGCCTCTTGAGAGGCGACAGCGAGAGAATACCGCGTACGCATAGGAAGACGTCGCCGTACTTACATCTGATTTTAATCAGATTGTATACTCACATAAACACCCACAACTGCACTGGACTCCTGATTTATGTTAAGAATTTATGTCAAATTCTGGCGGTTGTTGCACAGTTCGTCGCATGATCGCGCATTGTTACTGTGCAATGCTACGACTATAGCCTAGACCCTATTTCCGAGGAACTGTGCTACAACTGTACGAATTTGGCGTTAATTCTGAACATCATTTAAGGTTCCAGTGCAGTGGGATGCTTATGCGAGACCATGATGACAGAAATATTATACTTTTTATCAACAGCAAATGTTCATATTGATAAATTTGTTAATAGCATAACCATTTTTTATACTTTTGTTGTGAATAGTATTGCCTTATGGCCCCATGATTGACCTATCGCAATAGCAAGTGCTTCTCTGCACTTTATATTCTAAGCCTTTTTAAATACCTTAAACATATACCATGCCAACTCAAGCGTCCAATAAATGTTACTCTTTATCGGTAGTGAGAATTGTACCGCCCACAACATTTTAAAGATTTTTACCTGTGTCAACATTTGTCAGATCTGGGGAAGCCAGTTTCACGGATCGTCTGCAGTACAGCCTCTGCGCTGGGACCTCCGGGATAATTCAACGTGGTGAGCGGCAGACCATCCAGGTCTTTCTCGAGATCATTGACACCTGTTGATGTAGATGCCAGCAGCTTATATTTTGCAGTCACGTTGAGAAATTCTTAACAAGCATTGGTTACACGAGAATTAAATTATGTATTTTTTATTGATTTTGCTGGAAATTGAACCGTCAAACAGAGTGACTGTATCACCTTCTTTATTACATGCCTCATAATATCGAACGTCGCGCGCTCCATAGGATTCAATGGTAACTCGATGATTACATCAGAGCCTGAACTATTTTCAACTTGAAAAATTCGGGATTTAAACATGATCAAACTACGTGTTTTACATAGAAGATACTGTTTTTACAAAATTATGCATAAAAATTTGATAAACCGCATAACAGTCATTTGAATACATCAATGCGCCATTCGATAATTAAAACCGTTCCACTTTTTTCAACAGATTTTCGTCTAACATGGAAATAAGCATGTGATTGTCATTTGTGCGTGATCCAAACAGTTTTTGAGTGAAATCCATATAACAGAAGCATGTAATAAAAACAGGATAGCTAAAACAAAGAACTGTGTACCCTTGAGGCAAGAGACCATTTTCCTCATTACGTCGGACTATAACATAACATATATTGTCTAGCATCCGTATATTCCATTAGATATTATTGCCTGAATATATGGGTTTATGTGTCCCCGCGCAGCAGGAGACAATTTGCCCTCGTGACATCGGGCAAATTGTCACCTGCTCTCGGGCTCATAAACCCATATATTCAGGTAATGATATTTTTATTACATGCCTCTTCACAGTTAACGCTATATTATTGCGCTCGTAGTTAGGGGAATTTACGAGTTGAGGTACCAGTCTGGATCGTAATGCTTTCAGTAACTGAAGCTGACACACCAAGATGTAGATTTAACACAACCTTGTACTTTATTGCAAGATGGCGACCGTAACTTTACCGTCCAAGGTCTGATGTCAAGTCTCTATTCTAAGCTCTCCACAAAGTTAAATACATCTTCAAACTTAGATAATTACAAAAGTTATCACGTGGTAATTTTCCCGCCAGTCTTTGATTGTTTCTTAAGATTAAATACGATCACACCATGGAATATCCCGTTCTCGATTGTTCTCAATGAAAATCTTAACCAATAATTAATTAAACCATCACACTATCTCCTATCTGCTTCTCGTACGATCTGGGTCAATGACCTTCACACGCCTTGGCCACGTGAGGGACGCTTCGAGATAAAATCTCTACAGGGAGGGGCGTTACACTCTCCCACCTTTTTTATAACCAGCGTCCTCGCTGGTCAAAACGAGTGACGAAGCATGGCGATAGCTGACAATTACAATCTACTTAAAATAAAAACCAGATATGAACTGTAAATGCTCACGTGTTTCATTATATATTGAAGTTATGTGTAAAATGCCACATGTTTGCAACTTCATTGAAATTATTATCATCAACATAATGAACAATAATCACCGCCGATTAATGCTAAAAGGTCATGAAGTATACAAATATGTAATTAGCTGAAATAAAAATATTAAAGTTATTTGACTGCTCTTATTGTATCATCACTTTATATAGCAAGACATAAGTGTAATTACCGTTGGCCAAGTCCTTCAAGCCATATATGCCGAGGTGTAAAAGCTCATTAGATATGCAAATTATAAATTAGCTGATATGAAAATGTGAAATGACTTTCGATATTGTTTTAACCTAGTACCTGGTATAATCATCAATGTACATAGCATGTTTTGCCAACTTTGATCAAGTAAATCCCGGTATATATCTCTAATAAGCAAAGTTCATTAAATATGTAAATTAGGAATTGGCTTAAGTAAAAATGCTTAATGATTGTCAATAATGTTGTATCATGGTATCTGTAATATGTGTAGCAAATGTTGTCAACTTTGGTCAAGTCAATTCAGATATATATCTCTAATTAGGAAAGATCATTAAATATGCAAATTTGGAATTGGCTGAAGAGAAAATGCTTAATGACGTTCAATAATGTTGTATTATAGTGTCTTTAATGTACATAGCAAGTTTCATCAATTTTGATCAGTCAATTCAGATAAATATCCCTAATTATGAAAATTCATTTAATATTCAAATTAGGTTTTGGCTGGAGTAAAAATGTCTTTTGACTTTCAATAATGTTATATCACAGTATCTTTGATGTATATAGCAAGTTTCAACAATTACATTCAAGTTAATTCAGATATATATCCCTAATTGGGGAAAGTTCATGAAATATGCAAATTCAGAATTGGCTGAAGTAAAAATGCTTTATGACTTTCAAAAATGTTGTATCATAGTGGCTTCAATACATGTAGCAAGTTGCATCAACTTTGGTCTAGTCATTTCAAATACATATCCCTAATTAACAAAGTTCATGAAATATGCAAATTAGGAATTGGCTGAAGTTAAAACGCTTAATGACTTTCAATAATGTTAAATCATAGTATCTTTAATATACGTACCAAGTTTGGTTAATTTTGATCAAGTCAAATCAGACATATATCCCTAGTTAGGAAAGTTCATTAAATATGCAAATTGGTATTTATCTTTCATGTCACCCCTTAATGGTTCCCACTGCTGATATATCTTGGTATGATCAACATTTGTAGCAAATCGCATCAAATTGTGTGTAGTCGTTTTTAATGTATATCTGTTTTTTCTCAAATCATTAATTATGCATATGAGCAAAAAGTATGCAAGCAACACCCACCAAAAACTAATCAGTTCTTTCCATTTACTAACTGAATATATGTACCAGATTTGATTCTGATCTGATACGCCGTTTTTGAGATATTGGACCCACAGACAGACAGACAGACACACAGACGGACAGACAGACAGACAGACAGACAGACAGACAGACAGACAGACAGACATCGCTGCGACATATGCTCACGTGTGTAAACACGTGAGCAAACACTTACAGAAATACTAATAAAATCATTAAAATACATCCAACTACAAACCCAAAGTTCAACTATTCTACATAAAATACAGAAAATCGCTACAAAGTTAAATACAGCTTCAAACTTACATAATTACAAAAGTTATCACGTTGTAACCAGTCTTTGATTGTTTCTTAAGATTAAATACGATCACACCATGGAATAACCCGTTCTCGATTGTTCTCATTGAAATCTTAACCAATAATTATTAGCAATAATGAAACTATCACACTATCTCCTATCTGCTTCTCGTACGATCTGGGTCAATGCTCTTCACACGCCTTGGCCACGTGAGGGACGCTTCGAGATAAAATCTCTACAGGGAGGGGCGTTACAATACTTATTTACATGCAGTTCAGTTCAGTTCAGTTCAGTTCAGTTCGGTTGACGGGATTAGTAATCCTTTCTGGTCATCTCTGGTCATGCAGGGCTTTCTCAAACAGTTTTACCATTATCGACCAGCAGCATCAAACAGATTTTAACGAAAGTCAAAATGGTAGTGCGCGCATGGATATTTTACATCTGGCGTTATACCATGACGTCGAAAACGTCGAAGGGCTTCACCGGACCGGGTAACTATGGAAACCGCTCCGTACATCGTTCATACGGCCTGCCAACTCCCCGCTGATATTCCTATTCAAATCAATGCACTGATTTGCACTAACATTGCGGCATGAAAAAAATATAATATTGGTGGATGTGTAATGCAATGCAATGTGATGTGATTGAATGTGATGTAATGTAATGTAATGTCATATAATGCAATGTAATGCAATGGAATACAATATTATGCAACAAAATGTAATTTGATGTAATGTAATGTGATGTAATGTAATGTAATGTAATGTAATGTAATGTAATAATGTAATGTAATGTAATGCAATGCAATGCAATGCAATGCAATGCAATGCAATGCAATGCAATGCATTACTTGATGTTGTGTAGCATTACCAAGTAGAGGATTTCCTCGGCCAGGATAACCAAAGATATTGAAGGAGAAGCTGTGATCTGCCGTAACGATGGTCAGGGTGTCATCATCACTGACAAGCTCGCCAGACTTTGCGATGGCCTCTTCGAAAGCTGTTCCATCGACGAGAGCGTCAAATACGCTCTACCGTCGTGATGACCGTGGTCTATTCTACCACCTGAGAGAGAGAGAGAGAGAGAGAGAGAGAGAGAGAGAGAGAGAGAGAGAGAGAGAGAATTATTGTGCATGCGGATCCCATTGGTTTCGTAAATACTTCGTTAGCGTAAGAGAGATTATTTTGCATTAACATAAATCAAGCAAGATCTATATATAGTACATATGTAACACTTAAGAGCAAAAGACATGCATCTGAATAACGTTTTATTTATTTTATTTTATTCATTTATTTACCTGTCTATCTGACTCGGCTCGAGAGTCCAATACCAGACTCCGAGAAAATAAACAGAATACGTATACACGAACAAACAGTATAATAGCAACAGACAAAACAAAAATAAACAGAAAGAACTTGAAATACAAATGCGCATACAAAGAATGGACTATAAGAATAAAAACATCTGGATACAAATGTCTTAAAAGTAGTAATAGGTAAAAGTATTATACAGAAATGTCATTACACAGTGTAATACTCCTAGGGATAACAGCAAAGTTTCAAATATTAACCTGCAACGTCGAACTTGAAATAAAAACGAAGCCCTAGGCGTCTGAGTGGTGTTTAAAATGACAGTTGGAATAAATCGTAGGGATAAGGGCATCTCCCTGAAATAATTCCATTTCAAAAAAAAAAGTTTTTTTCCCCTGGTCATATCAAAGTTGAGTTTGCTTAAGTTCGGGGTCAGACTATAAAAACCTGAAATTTTAATATTTTATATGAAATGAATTTACACTTTACAGGATTATTGTCACGCAAATGTACCTTAATGGATTTCGAAACCCTATTTATACCTGGCAATTCTACGTATTCAGTCACCCGACGCAGAAAAACAAGTGCAGCATAGTATGTTTGTGACATCAACCCTATTATGTTACCACAGTTGCATAACATCTGGTATCGCTCATATGCACTATAGAAGCCACTGAAACCGAAATATCCACCGAGAAAAATGTCCTTGTGTGAGGATTGCCAGATCGTATAGAAACGAATGTTTTATTTTCTGTTTCTTTCGTGGAATTGATTGGACATGTAAAGCCAGCAAAACGTATTTTTTTTAATGCTCGTCTATGGTGCATTATTTAAAGCTCCATAAGCTGTATCTTTTGGCTATTGTTTCAGAACTTTTGCCTTGTGGTTTTCCTACACTTTCTGCATTGAATCCCTAAACTGTAATTTAGTACCAAGTATTTAGCATACCCACACAACCTATATGAGTATAATCTTCATTGTTATTGTTGAAAATTGTATTTAAGTCCGGACTAGAATTCATTTGTAAACAATAAACAATGATCACTACACACATCCAAGCTATGTTGACAAAAAGAATACTCGAAATTTCAGGATGACAAACGGATTAGGTTCAGACACGGTAGTTGATATACAGATGCAGCATTCTGAAAAACTCGCCACAAGCTACAGCTTATGTCCCTTTAAAATGAAAATCAATAGTGTTTTTGAAAATCCACGACACGGTATCGCACGGTGCATTATTGTCAACATCCCTTACCGAGGAGATAATCTGTTTTTGTTGGATCCACGGCATTAAAATCTTCTTCATTCCACACATATGAAGCGCTAGATCCAGCTTTCGATTTTAACCAGTCATAAATCAAGTTTTGCCCATCTATTCTTTTTCCATATTTGTCAGGATATTCCGGATCTGCAGCGGTATCTGGCATGAAATTTCTTCGGCCCCTCCTAGTACGACCTTAAAACAGACAAAGAAAAAAAGAACTCTATAACTTTTGATGAAGATTTTCCCCAAGTTTTTTTGTTTTTGTAATGTCAACCATGATTTAGTTCTCTTCTCCCCAAAGCATGTTTAGATACACAGCATTCAGCTTGTCAACTCCGTCTGTACATGTTCAGACTGTATTGTTATTGTTGACGGGTGGATTCATTCTGGTCCGGACTTGAATTCAAATATCAACAATAATAGTGCATTTACACCTGTAGACGCTATATTGACTAGCTAAATAGTGGATGCTCCGACATGCTTTTTGGAGCAGAAAAAAAACTTCCTTTTGGTATACAAATTGAAAATAACCAAAAAAAAAAAAATCATCAAAAGTTAAAGCTATTGGCTCTTTAAATATTTTCTGTACTGTTTCGCGCTCTCAGAAATCAGCACAATCTCTTTCAAGCGTTGCCCACGTCAGTTTCGAATGTGATCATCGCCAATTCGCATGTCAAAGAACGCTTCAAATGACGCATGAAGTAGCAGAATCTTGAACTCGGAAATCAAAGGCAATGTAAGTATACAACGATTTGTTTTAATGTTCGAATCTAAAGAAGAAACTCTCAATGGTTTGTATCATTATACTTTTGGATATTCCTGTTCCCCTTTCTGAACTTTTAACAAAAGAAGCTCAAATAAAACCCTGTATTTTAGCCATTACACTTGGTATAGACCGCTGTGAGCATCCATTTTCTGCAATTATAACAGATTCGTTCTAATACGGCTAATGCACGCTCAACTAGGTCTAACTTTCGGGTTCTAGTTCTTGTATATTGCGAACGAAACTGGCATGCATGGATACCAGGTTCAGAGCATAGAGAGGCTGCACATTTCGTGTTTGCAAGGGAGCATTCCGGAGATACAAGCTCGAGCAAACGGCGTTCTTGCCCTGAACTCCATTCCCCCCCCCCCCAAAAAAAAAACCCATACATTTTTCATGTCATTTCTGCACGGGACACGTAAAAATGATGACGATGATGATGATGTTAACAACAGCAACAACAACAACGACGACGACGACAACGACGACGACGACAACAACAACAACAACAACAACAACAACAACAACAACAACAACAACAACAACAATAATAATAATAATAATAATAATAATAATAATAACAACAATAATAATAATAATAATTTTTCCCTCTAAATGGCCAGAAAAGTCGATATTATATCCAATGGTAATATTTCTTTAAAAAGACTTCATATACCTGTATATCGTTTCCCGAACTATCTTTCACTAGTTGAAGAGCAATATCCTTGCAACCTTTTTCTGCCTCTGAGTCAGGGAGGCTGGCTTTCAAAGATCTCTCCGCAGAGTGGGCGTAAGTATTGGCCGGTGTTGCATGAGTGACGCGGGTGGTTGTCACAACACCAGTGGCCATACCTGAGGAAATATTTAAAAAAAACCTGCACTGAACACAAGTATATACGTGAAAATAGCTAAGCTTATACGTGCAGAAATATTATGGAGTTACATATGAATAGCAAATTTTGTTACACGCCGATGCATTCCGAACACTTGAACTGTTCATAAGTTAGTTGATTTTTAAATGACAAAATACGAGTTGCCCGGCAAACGCTGTTCCATGCTCCGGAAAAATAAAACAACAGTAAACGAATTTAAGAAATTTCCACATACCAGCATCTTGGGCAAGTTTTAGGATTGAATCGAGAGAAGGGTAAGGGTAGGTGCACACGCCTTCTTCCACGCGCTGGTCCATTCCGATTGTGTTGTATTTGCTCTTAACGCCGCAGAGGTAAGCCGTTCCCGAAGCGGCCGAGTCGGTCACTTGTCGATCAACGCAGTACGTCTACAAAAATCAAAACAAAACAAAACAAAACAAAAAACCCAAAACAAAAAGAAACCCTCAAGTTATTTATGAAAGGTACAATAAGCCGCAACAAAGTTGCGGTTTGTTTCAATTTCGGACCAAGGTTGAAAATGTTAACATGAAATCTAACTTGGCTATTCCACACACGAGTGTTTGAACGCCAATTCAGACAACGATATTTTTGTCAAGTTAACGATATCTTGCTTGCCCATTAGTTTAAATATGAGCGTAATGAATATCTTACCTTTGACATGCCGATGTGACGGAACCTTTCGTAGTAAAGTTCGTACTCTTCACCGCCGTCGTTGTCAGGTTGTTTTTGTCCTTTGTAGATTCTTGTTGCCGTGATACTACTGATACTGTTGCCGTCACCCAGAAACAAGATGATGTTCTTAGCAACGTTGTTATTGTTTTCGATTCCTAGAGCTCGTTTCAAGTCACGTTCGGCCATTTTTTTCCAATGTTCTGGTGCTGCAAAATCCAGCGTGTATACGAAAACTTCTGTAGAATCCCACCACGCATATTTGGTTACAAGTACAATACAAAGCTTATTTCTTTCCCGTTTTACAAGACCGATTTTATTCCTTCAGTGTGACTCAGCCATTCAAGCAGGTAAACAAATGCATGTTGTGTCGAGGCGTATGGCCCTATTGTCTATTTTTTTTTAATTTATAGCGGGTGGTGTTTAAAGTAATGAAATTAACTTTAAAATGCGAAAATGTTAAAGAAATCCTTTCACAACTGCTCGGTAGTCGTCCTAAATATTTGGTATACAGGAAATTGCGGATGACGGAGATTTGTTCAAATTGTGATGAAATTACACATTTCACACTTCCGTTAAGCATAGCAATTACTATGACATATAATGTTCACTAAACAGTAACTACCATTTACAAGTATGGCTGTGCCGCTACTTTCTTCGTTTGGTTTTTAACCTATCACTCTACACATTCAGTAAGTGAGTCTTTGTACGTCTGATTAAAGTGCAAATAGATTATGTTTATGCTGAAATATTTTATCACTTACTTTGTTCTAAGCAACCGATGTGTCACTGCAACATTTTGAATAATATTAACCGCTTAATCAAACCTTTGCAAAATCAGAGCAAGTACTTAAAGAGCCAAAGCGAATTATTTTTTGAAATAAAGATAAAGATCACATACACCTGTTCTATATCATTGAAGTTTTTGTGACATCTTGCCTATTTGTCATTGACCTTTTATGACGGTTCGTCCATTTGCTCTAATGATGTGATTCTTGACAGCCGGAGTAGAGGTTGCAACGTAGATAAATTTACTTTTTTTAAGTGTCTTTTTCTTTAACATTCTGGAGTTCGACAAAAAACATACGAAGTCGTCCGCACTGAAATTTTCAAAAATTGAAGATTTAAGCTTCATGCAGTGCGATGCTTCAACTTCCTCGAGAGCATTTTTGATAAGGAACATAGCGCAATTAATAAGAAACACGACGATATTAAAAATAAACGGAAACCAAACTTACGCTGGGAGTTGACATCATGACACAAGAATGCCGCTAAGATGATGGATAACACCTTACAATTCATGTTTGTTCCGATCAGCCTCAGGTTTCAGAAAGCTTGAATGTTTGGGGTGTAAAGTAGTTAACAATATCTGCCGGATATATAGCAAAAATGTTTTTGTACAGGTAGAATTTGAGATTTACTGTAATTTGCAATGTTAAATTTTGGGGTATGGGGTAAGTTTTGGTCAAATTTCACAAAAACTGTAGAAGATGTTGCATATAGAACAACATGTCATCTTTAAGAGGAATAAATTCCCTTTCTAATGATACCAAACAAGTGAGGTTATATTGAAAAAAAGCTCAGCACATGACTTACAAGAAGACAGATTTGACGAAAATGCATTTGGGTTGGAAAATGGTGATTTTGCGGTACCCTTCAAAACATGACAATAACAGCTATTGCGTCCCTATATTTTTTCTCTTAACATTCCATTTCGTATTCTAGGGATCCCAAGGCTTCTGAAAAATACAAGTTTGTTATCCTGTGGGGGGGGGGGGGGGGTGCACGTAGACCCCCTCTAGCCCACGGACTAATTTTACGGTACAGGTGCGCACGGACTTCCCCAGGCCCACCCCTGTAATTACTGAAAGCTTCCTAAAGCCTACCTGCGTATTGAGGATTTCAAAAGGTGTGATATGCTTGATTATAAGCTAAATCTGCTGAATAAGTTAATTTATTTGAAGTTTACAAGAAAAAGGGAGAAGTTCGGCCACTTTGGGAAATTTGTCGTAAACCATGCACCCCTCTACCGCAACAGCTTGGCGCTACATGATTTTTGTGTAGATCTGCGGAGCGGAAATGTTCTGGCTCGCGAGAATGGAAATTTGCGCTCCGGCAGCCTCACACGATCGGGTCGTCGACTCAGCTCGGCAAAAAGCACAGGCGACCCAAGTATTACTGAGTTTTTCACACAGTTTTCTCTATCATTTTCTCTTCTTTCTTCATGCTCTGAATGATCGGAATAAATAAAATAAATGGTTTATATAACCTAACCTAACCTAACCTGTGACTCTTTATTTATTTTACACTCCATTACAAGGACGTATATCTCCCATACACACATGCTGTAATTAATTAGTCAACACAACTAATTATGCTAATCCGTGGAAAACTCCCTTTTTCATTAACATCACTATCTTTCCGATGTTGACCAACCTCTGATAAGTCCACGGATTAGCATAATTAGTTGTGTTGACTAATTAATTACAGCATGTGTGTATGAGAGATATACGTCCTTGTAATGGAGTGTAAAATAAATAAAGAGTCACAGGTTAGGTTAGGTTAGGTTAGGTTATATAAACCATTTATTTTATTTATTCCGATCATTCAGAGCATGAAGAAAGAAGAGAAAATGATAGAGAAAACAGTGTGAAAACTCAGTAATACTTGGGTCGCCTGTGCAAAAAGGTAAACTGAAAGATCCGTCACTTGAGGGCACAGTCTGCCCTATCTTTCACCGACTTAGTTTCTCGAAAATCAAAAATGTTATTTTCCCTACAGAATAAACCAGTCATGACGGCCATTTTTTATTTCAAATATCGGTAAATCGTGGGTAATTTGTTTCTCTGGTACGAATGGTGACCCCCCGAGTTCGAGTCTCGATTTTGAAATGGCTGAAAGCTTCCTTGACGACAGTTTCAGCAAAGGTTTAAGTCTTAGGCTGCGTTCACAAAAAACCAGTTGGGGGGAGGGCTGGAGGAATTCAGGGGGATTCAAAAAGTTTTGGGGTAGTAGAGGGGGGACTTGAAAGTAATGCTCTGCCTAAAGGGGGGGCACCTGTTGGTTCCCTTTTTTACGATTCAAAGGTTTAGTGAGTAATTCAATGAAAATCTGATGACTTTACTGTCATGCAATTGTTGCAATTTCAGTAACAATTAAACAAAATCTAGAACCATTTTGTCACATTTCTTTACTTTTGCCTCGAAAAAATCTAAAATTGTGTGAATTTTTGTAAAAAAAAAACCCATGTAAGCCTGGTATCTGGGCAGAAGCTTCAATTGTTGATAATTTTTTTTCAATATTTCTATGCAGTGGGCCCTATATCTAATACAGTTTCCTTGCTGTCTCCCTACAGCATACTTAGGGACCGTTCAGTTTTTACGGCCGGGGGGGGACCGGCAAAATCCAGGGGGGGGGGGGTCATCGTAATTTTGGAATCGGCAAAGAGGGGGGGGTCATTGCTTTTTCACAGGTAGGAAAGGGGGGGGTCACCACATTTTCAAAAACATAATACATACAATAAAGTTCACTTTATGCCATGGCCATGATCGACCCTCTTTACCGGCGGGCCGCCTTTGGCGGCCCACTACAATAAATAGGTTTACTTCATGCAATGGCCATAATCGACGTGTGGCCCATGACCCTCTTTACCGACAGGCCGGGACTTTGCCAACCCACTACAATAAGCAGCGGGCTGCCTTCGGCGGCCAACTCATATTACAGCAGTATCTGGTTAAGTGCCTATCTCATCTTTGAAAGACCATTCAAATGCTCGCGACCCTGAATGGTAGCACTGAGACAAAAAGGGAATTTGCATAACAGTGTGATGGACATGTTGTCTATGGAAATGAAGTTAAAAATTACCTTACAGTTGTCCTAATTAACAGACGTTTGCATGGATGTGGTTGAGAAGTTTGTGCACTGGCATCTCTGCTATATGGATAAAGTGCGCCGCGTACCGGAGTTAAAATCCAAACCCATCGGGTAAATTTGACGTATGGGTTTCGGTTATTTTTCAGCCGTTGGGGGGGGGGGGCCGGTGTCATCAAATTTTTTCGTCTGACAAAGGGGGGGGGGGTTGTTCTTTTTTCACAAAAAATGCAGGGGGTCTATATTTTTTCGAAAACCGGCGACAAGATTTTGCCGGCCCCCCCAGGCCGTAAAAACTGAACGGTCCCTTACACACACACTATTCACTTTGTCGACAAAAGCTTGTATAAATGGATATTGGGTGATAATCGAATTAGAGTCCAGACTGAAAGTCATTTGTAAATGATACAAATGCGGGGTAAATATTCACAGGCTGTGGTGGCACGCTGAATACTGGACAGTTCAACATGCTGTAAATAGGAAGTAGAACAGGAATGCAGTTGTACAAACTGAACAAAATTATCAAAATACACCACTGAAGTTAAGTTCGTTTCCGATCTTAATATTTTACTGTCGCATGATCATGAGTCTTACAGAGGTGTGTACGAACTGAGGAACCGCTCCCATCTCACTCCGATTGAAGTTGAAAAAGCTTGTGTTTACAAAAAATTAAGTTTATCAACAAAAAAGTCGCGCACGCGCAGCGCGACGACCACCGCCCTTTAAAACAATAGGAGCTTGTTAAAATAATGTAACACTAAGTTAATTGGATTGAGTTAAGTCTACCTAAACACGATTGGAACTAATTTTGGATAATTGGATCTTCATACTTTTCGAATTTCTCAAAAGTGTTAGGTGCCCTATAGCTGAGTGTTGCAATATTACTCATAAAACAAGTGTGTAACTTAAAGGGACATAAGCTGTAACTTGTGGCAATTTTTTCAAGTTTTAACCACCGTGGAATTCATTCTTAATCATCAACGATGACTTGTTATTGAGGTTTCTGGGTAATGTCACTTACTGTGTATAAGTTCATGTTCTGCCTTTGCTACACCAGTATGAAATACTTAGTATTCTGCTAATTTGTGACACTTGCAAAGTATAACTTATTACATAGCGGAGGTGGTATGAAAGATTCTGCAAATTCAAATTGCATTTCCAGGCACTTCGTTAAGCTTGTTTCATTTCGCTGAATAGAACTTGTCAAAAACGTACGGCCCCTCACCTAGTAAAGACATCACAGTCAGAACCATTTGGCCAAATCCCCACCCTTAAAAAGAGTGGTTCAATAACCGAGCCAAGTTGTTACAATTATTCAGATGTCACCCCTCCACACACTGTTGAGTTCATGAAGCACTCACACTCACTTACTATCACACATCACATGCAAACTTTATCAGAGCAATGAATACAACACTTTAAGCTTACTGTGTGAAGACAGCCTTGGGGACAATTCTGTTCAACAGCAAAGCGATCAGCCCAGAGTAGAAAATTCAGTAGATTTTCAAAAGGATTAGTGGATCCATCACAGGGTGTCTGGAAATTTTTCCCACCGAACATTTCATGCAAATTTTACCAATTTTTATGACTTTTTTGTAATTCTCTTAATCAGTTTGGATGAAATGGACATTAACTCTCAATGACTACAGGTTTCGACAAATATTTTGGCAAAAAACTGAAAAAAATTGTCTTGGGTACATATTATAAAGGCAACAAAATGACGTCTTTGTAACAAGTACAGCTGGAAGTGGCAAATCTTTGTGCTAACAATCACTTTGTGTTAGCATACTAATCCAAACATTGAAACGATGCATTCTCATGGTGCATAGTGGTACCCCCATCCCTACTCACTAGCATCATGCAGGAACAAGTTGCCCAATTAGGTTGTTTTCTTGCCAGCAACATATATCGGCAAGAGTCTCGAAAACTGAGCTCATCGATCTCTTGCAAGTATTATTTGTCACGATTATTTGTTGACTGCTCTGTGCCAACGCAGCCCTTAGGTAGAGCCTAGGGGTGTGTGCACGTCAAACTCCTAAATGGCTATATGGACTATGCCATGTCACCTTCCGCGTTCGATTTCACTGTGAAAATGAACAAGTTCATGTATCATGTATAATAGTCGATCTTTCCCTTTCATTCTCAAAATTCATACCTGATACTTCATCTGTTTCAAAAATGCTGATTACCGTGTGGTTACCAGCGGAGTTCAAAGTACACACCGCCAAAACATGATGAGCGTCACGGTGAGCAAAATTACAGTCAGCCCACACTGAACATTGCATTGGGCACGTCGGTGCTGCTTACCCATGTCATTGTGGGTGACTGGAATGTTTCGGAGAGGCGTCTTTCCAAATCAGTCGAAAAGCACACAATATGGACATTTTTGAAACAGATAAAGTATCAGGTATGAATTTTTCAGCCAACAAGTAACTCATCACATCAAACTTTATTACAACAGAACAACAACTTGGATTGCTGGTAAAGAGCCTAGGATAGCAGACATGGTGTGTGTGGATCTGGTGTTGAGTTGACTACGTCTTACCTCCTGCTAGACAATGTTTCAACTTTTGCAGAGTTGATTACTCCATGAGAGACTTATATTACCGTCTTGCTGATAATTGCGCTTGACGGTGTTGGCAACACCTCGATTTAGACATGTCTAATGCCAATGGGTCAACGCAAACCATTGTAATTGCATTTGTGGACTAACAGTCAGAACCCACCTGCCCTGGTCTACTAAAACACATCTATTGGTCTGGATTTCTTTTCTCATGAGTTTAAAATATCACAAGACGCAAAGCTGTATCATTTTAACAATTTTTATTATTCTGTAAAAAAATTTCATATTACATAGTAAAAAATTTTATCTCAATCCTTGTGCAGTGCTTGAAGATACTATATTCATTGAGTGAAATGGAGGCACAGCCTCATTAAGACATGATTCAATATATTTCCAAACTCCATAAAAAATATTCTGCACGGTGCTCAATAAGTTTTGGTGTAAAGGTGGCCTGAAAGAGATGAAACAGTGACATAATACAACATCACGATTAAAAGTCTCTCCTTGTTTCAATTTCAATAGCTTGAATCCATAAAATATATTCCTGCCTCCTTGAATGTTCGGTTGGAGTACAAACTGCCTTTTAGATTTGGAGCGACATAAATATTTAGGCCTATGGAGTGGCTGGCAAGGGTACAAAAGTTTTAAATCACATTCCGCAACACAGAGAACATCTTCGGTATTTTTTGTCTTGAAGATGCAAGCACTTCAGTAAAATTAGCATCAAAACTTTCTGATCCTTTCACCCAGTGTCCTTGTATACAGGTCCACCCACTATATAGTACTACTACGTTGAATGCAATCTATACTGAATGCAAGAGGTAGGTGTTGAAGATTGGTCGTGACTGTGATTGGAAGCAGAGTATTGGTCAAATAATCATTTCTGCCTTGTGTAAATTAAATTATCCATCTGTCGGTCATATTTATTTTCAATTTATTCAAATATTTTTCTGTCAATTTAACAAAATCTGTTAGTTTCATATACAGAACACACAATTGTAGTAGTCAGATATTACAAACACAACCTAATGAGCAGTAAACAAAGCTTGCTTTTGATTTCCAGAAATAGAAAAAACTGTAAACAATTTCTCCAAACAATTTAGATGATAGAGTACTTCACAATTTTAGCAAGTGATTGAATTTTGTAAAATGTGTGATACTTTTCAGGGCTATCCTGTTGTTGTGGTTATAATACAAAAACAGAAAAATAATAGAAAAATCGAAATGTAACAAAAAAGAGGATCAAACAAACAGTGTACTGTATTACAAAACCCCCCCAAGCATTAGAATGGGGGCTCTATGCATGCTTCATATGCCCTGTTGATTCTATCCTTGAATGCTCTGTCCCACATGATGAAGTATGTACCACCATTTGCTGCAATTATTTCTTCTCATCTGGTGAGATCATGATCTGTGCTGTATCAGCCACGACCAACATTTTCTCTTCTGAATGAGAGAGAGAGAGAGAGAGAGAGAGAGAGGTTGTTAGCTATCAGCTGGACAGCTTTGCAATGAGACAATTATTTTATTTTGTTTTAGTATGTCTAGGATTGTTTTAAATCTGTCCTACTTTTTATGTTCCATACTTTAAAAGGTGTTAGACCAGGGATCAGTTATAGGTCAGATAATTGTCGCATCATAAAACAAGTTCTAGAACCTAAAACACAAATCACAGACACAGTTTGGAAGATTGACAGGACACCTTTTATTCAAGCTAATGTTGACTGAAAATACTGCACATTAGTGCAGGGAAAGGAAAAAACGATTTTTAAGAGGCTATTCAAATTGACTGTCATGTGGTCCTTACTTAAACAATTGTCAATTAATACAAAACAATATTTGCAAATATTTAGGCTTACAGAAAATATATACTTTGATGGGGTTATGAGCTTGATTTTCTGCAGAGAGTTAATTAATTGGAGGGCTTCAATACTTGCCTTGGAATCTTAAAGTGAGATTATGAAATCCATGTGATCAGACACAGTTGATGTAAACTGCAGTATAATCACTTACCTGTTTCAGCATCAGCGTCCAATAGTTCACAAGTACATCCGTCAGGAATAACAGGTTTGATAATCCTTTTGATCTCCTCGCCCCATTCCTCCCTTTCAAAATTAAAACTGAAATTCTCCATCACTTTGATTTCCCCATTGCTGCCGTGGTTCTTGGCTTTAAACACTTCCTTGCCACAGAGAAGTTCACCAAAGTTGGCCGGCATGGAGTTGAGACACTTTGGGCATGCTGTGGAAGAAGGCAAAAACAAAGCTACATCAATTACAGTGCATCTCATGGAATTAAAAACAGTTGAGAAGCTAAGGCAAGTAAGTGGTATTTGGGTAGTCTTCAAATTTTGATGTCAATCGGAGAGCAGTAATTGGTAGAAACTTGATGAGTTGACTTTACACTAGCAAATCACCACAAAAAGATGCATCATCTATGCAGAGGTGTCATTCCTACAGTACACAAGGTGATACATAGAAATATCTCATTGTACGGACCCTTTTTGTAGGGGAAAGTAAGTCTTATGAGTCTACTCCAAACAAAGACATGTTGAAATAACTTGGTGCTCTGCATGAAGACAATCTCTGTATTATGTTTTGCAAGTAACATCATCAATGTTGACGAGACGGTGGGCTTTCAACACATGAAGGTTCTGTCATATGGCAACCAGATACATCATGCACTGACATGCGTCTATTCAGTGAAATTATAGTATCAGGTAGTTGCAAGTTAAAAAGATCATATCATAAAGTACAACTTCTGTACGCACGCAAGAAACACAGTATTGTTGTGTGTGAAGTTTTCACAAGGTACAGGTTTTATACACAGAAGACACATTCATGGCTACAAGGTTGATGTAGTGTGAATTGAGATATTTTGCTGGTGACATACATGTACATTACTGAGATTTTTCCAAAGAGTGCAATGGATCAAAACCTTTATAGTGCAGTGCAAATTATGAGACATAATGGTATAGGCACCGATATGGTTATTTCAGTGCAAAACAAAATATTAAAATCAACACAATGTTTTCCAGACGTGCACACAATCTACAGCAGCATTACCTTACAGTAGGTATTAAGATAGTATGTGCCTCGAAAGTGAAAGACTTTTGCTCAAACTTTCCTTAAGGACTCTTTCCACAGTTTTCTTCTAAAATCAAGAATAAAAATCTGGGGTCACTGCGCAAAATTTGATACTTAAAACAAATAACCCAACATTTACTGATATTTGAAATTCAAGTTGGCTGCCATTCCTGTGTCAACTCTGAGGAGAAAAATAAAATTTTCGATTTTTGAAGAACTAAGACACTGAACATTTTTATTATACCAAATGGTTTAAAATGAGCTCCCACAACTGGCAGATTATAAAAGAACTGTAAAAGTTTGAGAGTTCGAATGTCTGTCCCTGAGGCACATTCTACCTTAAATAGATTTAAATCGAAATGTTAAAATGCTGACTATAAAAATAGGTTGTTTCATTTCCATCCCAAATTGATCAAACAAGAAAGCTCCACCACCTATCACCGCATTGATGAAGTGAAACATCTATAGCAATGGCTGATATGCGATAAAGACTTACTGTAAGAGTCACTTGGAAGAAGTTAAGGTTTTGTAGACTAATTTGAGGAGCGTATTTGGGATGCAAATGAACATCTTTCACACATTTTTAAAATTTTTGTGGTAAAATGTAGTCTCAAGCAGTTATGGCCTGTTTTACATATCACCATGCATATTATAAAACATGCAAGCATAGGCATGACATGTGATAGCTGATTAACTGCAAATCAGATCAAATCCATTACCAGTCTTGACAAGGCTATAATCTTGAACTTCATAGTTACAATAGTTCCCGTCGGCTTGTCGAACATCCTCAATCAACTACAGAATATGTTATGGTCTTTACAGATGTATCAGACGTATACTGTCCATTCTCATTAGTGCTGTTTAAACACGGCTGAGTGATCTACACACACAGGTTGATGGCACTTTGTATCTGGTACACTCATTTATCTTCAACTCATCCTCTGCAATCTTCCATTTCCAAGAACATCTTCCAACATTCGCAGCGCACTCAGTAACATCTTATTCATCAGGCTTAATTCATACTGAACTCATAAGACTTTCTTGTGTTGTTTAATAGCATCACAGGACCATGATTTGATAAAACAGAGAGAACTCCTTTTTTCTCAGCTTTTCATCCTGCTCGTGTTTGATCAGTGTGCACACTGTAATTCCTATGTAAATTAATAATTTCAGCCGCACACAGCCAACAGAAGTGACATAATTACCATCCAACTTCATTTGTCTTCAACCAAATGTCAGTATAGCACTAGAGTTTCCCACTGCAGAGTTTTTTTTTGTATCCGATACAATCACCTTTTCTATATATATTTGGACATAGTTGTGGAACTCCTAGAAATGGCATTGGTTTGAATGCTCCTTTAATATTTTTTGTTCTATGAAAAATATAATGCACTCTGGTAATTATTTACGTACAGTACACTTGGATTTCTGGATTTATGCATAATTTTATTTTCATGTATGTGTGTCTGAATGAGATGACAACTCAACTGTTTCAGACACAGAATACAGTGACTGATTTATAAAAGCATAAAAAATGTATTGTTCTGAATGTATGGTAGAAGACAGTTTAAAATCGACAACTACAAGGAATGTTTCTTGCTCATGGAAAAAAAAACATCAAACATTCACTTTTACTAGCACTGACATGTGGGAATAGAAGGTACAGATTAGGCATGATTAATGCTCCCTACATGAACTGTAAACATTCACATATTTGAAGATATCAAAAATGTGGCAATACTCAAATTGTCATCATTTAATTTTCCCAAAAACATTAACTCCAGTCAGAATGGCTTTCTTTGATGCCAGTGTTTTGTCAATCTTGAAATGTAAACTTAAACATTCTTAACGCAAGTTCATCGTTACGCACACTTTAAAGGAGAACGGTAAGTTTAACTTGAGAATTTTGACGGAAACTTTTTAAGATTAAATGTTGCATTCTTATAATCTTTTTTTTGAAATTTTGTCTTTCTCCTTGGTTTAAAGCCCCAGTAGCTGTATCTCCAAGCGTCATTTTTATGATTTTACTTTCAAGCTAAAATAAGTTTGTGAGAATATAATAATTTAGGTGTGTGTATACACTTATTAATATCTACCCGCTGGGACTGTATATACAATTTTAAACAGGATAATACTAAATTGTAGCCTCATTTGGAAATGCAAAAATCATGGATTCTGTGCATATCTGCACTGAAATCTTCACATAAACTGCCCGGAGTAGTCCATTGTAATGAATGTTTTCAACTGTGACATTGTATGTTCTGTTTCCTTTGTAATATTACTAATGTTTTAAAATGGTGGGAAATCAAAATGACAGTTAAAATTTGAATTTACTTGTCAAATGTTTCACAAAGGAATGGTTTCCTAATGCAGTAAAAGCCCATATCCCTTCAGAGGGTAGAATTAAGAGAAAACCAGGAAAGAATATAAAGATATTTTGAGGTCAATAACTTTCAAGAGTTACAGCTAGTAGGGCTTTAATCTACAAATCTCTCCAAAATTATGAAAAAATACAAATGTGACAGAACAATCTCAGAACTAAAACAAAATAATGCACAAAAATAGAGAAATGCTCCTGTACCAGCACTTTTGATAAAATTAAATGTTTTCCTATAATTGACAGAATTTCAATATATGCTCACAAAACAAGCAGCAAAAAACTTTGTACGGCATTTTGAATGACCTACATAGGAAATGTACAGTTCAATGCTGCAAGAAGGGATGTGATAACTTATTATCAAATTACGCTTACAAATAAAGTGTGATAAAAATATCATGAATTTCACTTTAATAACTTGCATAGGTGATGTACAGGGAAGTGCCGAATGACAGAAAGAGATTACAGATATTTAGGATAGAAAGGACATGGTTGGAAAAAAGAAAGTTTGAAACATGGATCACTATTTACCATCTGGTTCCTCAACTTCAATATTTAGAGACAACCTCTCCACACAGGTGTCATACGTCTCAATGGCAGATGTGTCTGTCAAACAAAAGAATGTGAAGAGTTTTTGTTATCAAAATTGAACATGCAAGCAAAGTAATGTGTCATAAAACTATTCTTTACTTTGGTTTTGTTAGGAATTCTACAAATTGTGTTGTAATTACACACTTTTACATTGCTGTCTGAAGCAGATAGTGCCAGACCAAAAGTTTTTTAATGAAATAAAGGTAATTTTCATTTGAATAATGTTGTCTTTTGCAATATCACCCGTCCTGAGTATGTTTAAGTATTGTTGGAGCTATCGTAGTAAGAAAATGATGGGAACCTCTGATCAACATTCAACAATAAGTTTCATGGGGGTGCAGGTGTTTGTGCAAAACTTACAGAATTAAGTTCTTTATCAGACATTAAACTTGTTATGTCACCTCTTAATGAGAGGGCATTTCAAGAAACTGACCACAAGGCTCAGCAATAAACACAGGCATGAATAAAGACAACATTTGTCAGACTTTCTGTTAGCATGCACCCAATGGGGTACACACATGAGGCTACAATGTAGCAAAACACCACCAATAATCATCAGCACTATATAACAATTCAGTGGAAAGTGGTTGTCTCATACCTTTATCGTAGTAGTCGTAGATGGACACCCAGCCAGGCTTGGCATCTTCAACCTTGATTAAGTGTTCAATGCCAAATGTGAAACACATAGTTTCATGGCTGATCTGTAGATGGGACAAATTACAGATGTCTTAGCAGAACTCTTCAATTTGCAGATTTTTGTAAGACAACAACCGAGAATTACAAAATCAGCTGTACATCCCAGCTATGTGACTAAGTTTGGTTATGTCTTTTACCTACCTCATCAAAATAGAAAATGACTTTGTTTTTGTCAACATCAAATCTGGCCATTTGGTCGACTATTTTTGATGCAAATCTCAAATCATCTTTATTGGGATAGTAACCAGACACCATCTTGACTTCTATAACAGCCATATTGGAGGAATCATCTTCACCCATGTACCTGTGAACATTAAAAATATAATTTTGTGAACACAAACCAGATACGTAGTATGTCCTGACAACAAACTGCGAGCAGCAAAGATCTCTATAAGTGAAGTGGCACAAATTTTGTCAGTAGCATCAAAGTCTTTTCATGGGAATACAAATAGTCTCAGAAGGAAATTTAGATTGAGCAATATAAAGCATTGTTGTATACCTTTGCAATTTGATAAGTTATTCAAAACAGTCTACAAAGCACCTTCTGCAAGGGATGTAAACATCATCATTTGACATTCTTTATTCATTTTTGTTCACGTATTGAAAGTAATGCACAACTTTTTTCTGCCACAAGAAACATAAAACTATTGTTCTTACTCTACTGTTAGACGAATGGTTCATCAATTCATTGATGAAATAATTCAGATACATTAACATGCAACACAAAATAGCCAGCTGAGATTTTAGAAGAAATCTTACAACTAACAAACAATCCCACGCAGCAAGATATGTCCATACAGACTCCACAAACCAGGACACCTTCATAATCGGGGAACCTCTACGTAGGAGTTAGCTTTGTATGAAGTTTAACCCCTTTCACCACCATGGTTTTGCCCAAACCCATTGTTTTCAATTTTGACTGTGGACCTGTTTACAGGGAATTGGGGGTGAACAGGTTAATATTGAATAGAATGTAATGAGGCAATTAAGGACCCCTGTCAGCAATGGGACTCCTTAACATACCCATGGATATCCTTCATGGATAGTCTTATTTAACAACCGTTAGACACATTTACTAAATCACAAATAGATGAAAAACTTGTCAAAATGTCTACGGTTAACCTCTTCACTCCCAATTCCCTGTAAAAAGGTCCACAATCACCATGGATAACAATACGTTTGGACCAAACCATGGTTGTGAAAGGGTTTGAAAGAAATTCAGTCATCTGTATCTATGGTTGAAAATTACTGATTTTCACAGTGTTGGTCACTCAAATACAAGTGCACTCACATCACTGACATTTAGTGAATAAACGTGGATGACACATCTCCATACAGATGAATGCAAATTTTGACTTTGGTAACTAAGTAACTTTAGCATAAATATGTGCAATTCAAGGACTTGTATCAATGGTAATAGCATGTTTTTTACCACAATGATTCTACTTGTTGTGGTACGTGAGTGGTTACAATACACTGGCCATGTGTTGCTACAATCACATCTGTTTTTGCTGATTTAAAAAATAGATGTCATTAAATGGTAAAAAATAGTGTCAATGACACTTTGTTCACATTTGGTTTGATGTAGCAGGCCAGACTGAGTGTTCATGCAACATTTTGTAGCTTCTTTGGGCCTTACATTGTAAGTATAATAATGTCAAGTGCATTTGAACACATTTTGATGCATAGTCCATCAAATGCAAAGGCTGAGTATGTAATGGTTGACAACCTTTGCATTGGACACACACATATATAACACCATGCAAACTGGTACATCATAATTAATGATACAATCTACCATACCAAGGTAAAGATGTCCTCTTGTGATATTGTATTACATGGAATTAATTTAAACAATATTTGGTAATTCATCAAGTAGTAACATTTAAGAAAACAACTTATTATTGGCTTGGAGGTCTTTGGTTGTATTTCTATAAAAATATAACAAGTCATCGTTGATGACACAGTCCCCACTTGTTAATGGTACTTTGATTACATGTCCTCAGAGAGGATAGAGTCCTCTTCATTAATTAGGTCTGTAATAAAAATACTTTGATACAGATGGCGCTCAATGGCCAAGAATGAGTTCCATGGTGATGAAAACATGAAACCAATGTAGGCCACCATCCTAAAGTTCAGAAAATGAGTCAACTAGGAATTAATCAACAGGATGTTGCAAAACATTTTTGCATACAATTCTAACACTTGACAGATTATCACTGGTACCATATTTGAGACATGCCCAAGTTTTGGCTAAGGACAGGAAAAAATTGTAACAAAATGGCTGCCATGCAGCCATATTGGATCATATCATGAAACAAATTGACATACATATGTATGACATAGGTTAATGTCCTTGTACCAACTTTGAATAAAATCGGTTGAGATATGCCTGAGAGTATTATGGCTCTGTTCATGAAAAATCGTAACAAAATGGCCGCAAGGCAGCCATATTGGATCGTATCACATAACAAATTGACATGCATATGTATGACATTAGTCAATCTCCTTGTACCAACTTTGAATAAAATCGGTTGAAACATATCTGAGTTATGGCTCTGTACATGAAAACATCGTAATAAAATGGCTGCCTAGCGGCCATATTGGATCGTATCACATAACAAATTGACGTATATATCTATGACATAGGTCAATGTCCTTGTACCAACTTTGAATAAAATCGGTTGAAACATGTTTGAGCTATGGCTCTGTATATGAAAAAATTGTAATAAAATGGCCGTCTGGCGGCCATATTGGATCGTATCACAAAACAAATTGACGTGCATATCTATGACATTGGTCATTGTCCTTGTACCAACTTTGAATAAAATCGGCTGAAACATGTCTGAGTTATGGCTCTGTACATGAAAAAATTGTAATAAAATGGCCGCCTGGAGGCCATATTGGATCGTATCACAAAACAAATTGTCGTGCATATCTATGACATTGGTCAATGTCCTTGTACCAACTTTGAATAAAATCGGTTAAAACATGTCTGAATTATGGCTCTGTATATGAAAAAATTGTAATAAAATGGCCGTCTGGCGGCCATATTGGATCGTATCACAAAACAAATTGACGTGCATATCTATGACATTGGTCATTGTCCTTGTACCAACTTTGAATAAAATCGGCTGAAACATGTCTGAGTTATGGCTCTGTACATGAAAAAATCGTAATAAAATGGCCGCCTGGAGGCCATATTGGATCGTATCACAAAACAAATTGACGTGCATATCTATGACATTGGTCAATGTCCTTGTACCAAGTTTGAATAAAATCGGTTGAAACATGTCTGAGTTATGGCTCTGTACATGAAAAAATCATAATAAAATGGCCGCCTGGCGGCCATATTGGATCGTATCACAAAACAAATTGACGTGCATATCTATGACATTAGTCAATGTCCTTGTACCAACTTTGAATAAAATCAGTTGAAACATGTCTGAGTTATGGCTCTATACATGAAAAAATCGTAATAAAATGGCCGCAATGCAGCCATATTGGATCGTATCACAAAACAAATTGACGTGCATATCTATGACATTGGTCAATGTCCTTGTACCAACGTTGAATAAAATCGGTTGAAACATGTCTGAGTTATGGCTCTGTACATGAAAAAATCGTAATAAAATGGCCGCCTGGCGGCCATATTGGATTGTATCACAAAACAAATCGACGTGCATCTGTATGACATATGTAGTAATCCTTGTACCAAGTTTGAATGAAATCGCTTCTTGCATCTCTGAGATATCTGCGTGAACGGACGGACGCACGCACTGACGGACGGACGGACGCACGCACGGACGCACGCACGGACATGACCAAACCTATAAGTCCCCCCGGACGGTGTCCGTGGGGACTAACAAAACATAACATTCTGACTCGCAGTTACTGACATTTTCACAAAGTTTATAATTTTCTTGTTCATTATTTTTTATCTAGCATACTTTTTGCTGATGATAACTTCATTCAGACAAATTCCCATCAACAGTTTAGCATGAACCGACACACCAAATACAAAAGTGTAATATGCGGCGGTTCCCAAGTTTTTGCAATTCTACCACAGAATTCAAACAAAGAAAGCATACCAAGTTTCAAAGCAATTAGAATAGCTAATTCAGAGGAAATTATTTTTAATCTAAAATTTGAAAAATTTTCCCCAAAATAAAGACATCAAAATTTCACCACAATTTGAACAAATGCAATAGAGATCAACCCTAGGATAATGCCTATCAAGTTTCAAAGCAATCAAACAGGAATGTTGGGAGAAAATGAATTATTGACAAAAATTGGAAACGCTGCTGCGAAAATACCACCAAACATTTCATCACAATTTGAACAAATCTAACTTAAGTCACCTTGAAGGACCTGTAAACCAAATCTGACATATAGTTCTAGAGGTTTTGCAATTTGCAGAATTTTTCCTCCCCCCCCCCTAATTTGCATATTTTTAGTACCGATATGTTCATTTGAACAAATTCACATCTCCACCCCTGGTTGCACCTGTACACAAAATACTAAGACCATCGGTGCTGTGGTTTTTGAATTTTTGATGTGTACATACATACATATATATATCTACATACATACATATGCCGCCGACTTATCATATAAGGTCTCTTTGGTATATACACCAAATGTGAGCTAAACACTGGTGTGAGATGGCCTTTCATTGGTTCAAAATTTTCAACATCTCACTTTGTGAAAACTAGACCATAATGGAGCATGTTTGATCCCTTTGGGCTGGAACATGAATTATCAAATGTCTTGAATTGGAAATCAGACTTCCCAGGGAGAAATGATAATCTTGGTATAAGGTAACACCCCCCTCCAAAAAAATAGCGTCAATGACACTGTAGCTCCCATCCTGGACTATTTAGTGTTTGTTCTCTGGTCAGATATTTGAACATGTGTGAAAGGGATAAAGTGCATGAAGTGAAAATACTTAAATGAAATGTTCTGGAGACAGTGAAATATGTTTAATGTAATTATTCAGAATATAAAATGGAAAAAATACAGAATTAGATATATCGAATACTGTGATACAACCATTAACTCAACAAGTCATTTACAATGACACAGTCCCCACTTGTAATAGGAGTATTAGTCTTGATGGGGCAGGAAAATGTGGTCATTAAGAAGTATCACTGGAGTGTATATGTTGAGATCTATGGGCACATAGGTCTATGTCGTTGTTCCCAATTTGAAACACATGAGGCATGTCTAAGTTATGGTTCTAAATCGGGAAAAAAGATCAGACCTCTAGCAGTATTGGCCAGCCAAGAAATACATATGCGCATTATAAATGAGGTACAAGATGTGACATCTTAAGGTCTAATATCCTATCAAAATTGGAGGGTATAGAACTTGTGGTTACTGAAATATGCATATATATGTATAATCAAGGTCAAAGGGCATCGAGGTCACATGACATTTTGAAAAAAAAATTATATTGCTAATTAATCCCTATATGCCAAAAAATCAGATCTCTAGCTCTATTCGCTTGCCTAGAATTAGATGTGTACATAATTAATGAGGTAAAGCGTGTGTTGTCATAAGGTCTCCCATCCTACCACAGGGTCCGGCGAGCAATATTCGTCTAGAAATTATGAATATGATCAATAAATGTCTTGTATTAAACTTTTTTTCATTATACAAGCCTTACCTGTGTCTAGTGTGTGCCTATTACTTTACCCTAGCTATCTGTGGATAGTATTTCAAAGAAAACAGTCTATATCTGTTAATTGCCCTCCCTAATCCCCTTCATTAATTTGTTCTGCCGATCGCCAACGCGGGGGCTTATCGCCCTGACCAAATACCTCGTTAGCAGCTCATAAGGTAGTAGACGGAAAGGGCTGAAACTCTCAGGGTCCGATTTCAAAAAATCTCCATTTTCGAAGGGTTAGGTGACGTAAATTTTCGAAAAAAGTCGGCATCAGCTTTGTACTTAAGCAAGCAAGAACGCTGACTAGTTATTTACAGGATTCCCATGGTCGAAGACTGAGTACAACGATCGACTGGTTCTACCAGTCGATGGCATGAGGATGGGAGTAACGCCGGAAGACGGAAGTTGCGACCTTTGACACTATGCTGGCTCATATCTTGTTTACGGGAGCGAGCAAATGGACAAGCTGTAAACAAAATTTGCATACTTCCACAAAAGCTTCGCTTAGTGTCAAGGTCGATTGATATACTATCAGTAAGTCTCCCCACTGTGTTTTAATGCATTAAAATACTCCGGCATCAAAGTTGGGATGTTAAGTTCGTTCAAATTTCCCAGGCTTTCATTTGGTAGACGCAACTAAAACTCTAATAAGCCACAAACACTAAAAACACCGTGTGAAGTAATTGCAGTGTTTGCCCCATGTGTGCAAAGTCGGGTTGATTAAATCATGATTAAATCTAGTGAACATTTCTGAAAAACACGAATGTTTCTCGGATCGAAATGAATTCGTCTGTCTGTTTATGATTTGTCCAAAGACAGCGTAGTGGACGACCAGTTCCACTGCCAATGGCTAGACAGTGATGCCGCGCCTACTCGTGTCTGATCCGCACAACAGAAAGGATCGCGTTGAATTTTCTAGCCGCAGGCTCCAGTTGGCAACAAGTAAATTGCTTTGTAGAGATTTATCGTGAAGGAAAGACAACGGGTGTGAGAATGAACACGAATAGAAAACCAATACTATCACTAGGAAAATTCTCATGTCAATGAAAGCAACTCGGATCTACAAGTTACGCATTGACATGCCTTCTTTTCGTTGTCGATGTTATGAAACACAAAACTTTTTCTTTTGAATCTTTGCAAGTCCCCCACCTTCCTAACATGTCAACTGTCTGATGTGACCCAAGTAAAATTATTGTAGCTGGAGACATATTTTGGTGAAAATACATTGATTTGTCTGAGATTTTGCTGTGACATCATCGTGAAATAAATGATCGGCAGCGTTCTTTGTGGCGATGGAATAACCACAATTTCGTGGTTAGTTGCCACATTCAATAACTTTCCTATTTTAAAGTATATCCGACAGGTGCACGTGATACACCACGAGAGAGAGAGAGGGAGAGAGAGAGGGGGGGGGGGAGAGATTGTATCCAAGAAGCCGACTATGCTTGTCTTTGTAGTGACTCTCTAGGTTCGTTTATTTTTTGCCTGTTGTTTTTTGCTTTTCTTTGCAATTTCGCTGGTTTAATTGCTTGTGTTACAGATTCATTGACATTCCTGGATCTTTGCGTTGTTTATTATTATGTTCACTCCTTTGGATAAATGTAACGGAGATCGGTTTCGAATCAAGTATTACGCAAAGAAATGTTTGATTTATATAAGTGATGAACCTTTGAATAAAAAAACGAGAATATTTTGATCCACTATGACTTTCCCCATTGATCCGGCTCAAAAGTCAAGTAGTAAACCTAGCGATGACTCGTGGAATGATGGATGTTGCTGTTTACTTCGGAAAGTGTTTTTGAAATGTTACGAAATTCTATCTGGGAATTAGTAGTTTATACTGTATGCTATATTTATACGACCATGGTTTATTGTACAAAGGCAAAGGAAGGCATTACAAAACAGAATAGCAGCCTTAATTTCGTTTTAATTCAATTAAATTTCCGTTACTGTTTGCGCGACATCTCCGTCACAAGATCGTCATTGGTCTGTACGTGGTCTGTACACGGTCCTGCCGGCGAGACCGTGGTCTGAATACACGGAGGTAGAAAGAAAGAGGGACCTCCATGGTCTGTACAATGACCGACGTAGAGAAAGGAGGTATAGCTACACTTGCCTAAGTCTGACGCATCTATGGCATTTAGATATCAAAACAGAGTAGTAGAATTACAGGACTTGAATTCAGCAGACTGTCGCATTAGTTGTGAGGTGGTCGAGAGATAGGAGCAACACGTACATGTCACGTAGATCGTGGAGTAGCGTTAGGAAAGCCATGCTATAGCGTCCGCCCGAGAAACTCCAAACGACCAGGGCCAGTTCATAATCTTGGAGGTAACATATCACACCTGTACGCTTCATAATCAGTTGATTTTCTCTCACAATGACAAGGAAAGTACTTCATTTGGCCTCAATTTTATTAGACATAACGGGACAATATATCTCTACTACCTCCATGGTCTTCCTGACTCCAATATGTCCGTATCCATTACTTTACACGAAAATTCAAAGCGGACACCGTCGCTGCTGAACTACTTAGAAGATTACGTAATGGCGTTCGCGCATACATGCATACCTAATAGTATACGTTGTTTATTCCTGTTTATCTATGCATACATGCATAAATTAAGTGTCTAGGTACTTTACTCCCATCCTCTTGCCACGGACCCTGAGAATTTCAGCCCTTTCCGTCTACTACCTTATGAGCTGCTAACGAGGTATTTGGTCAGGGCGATAAGCCCCCGCGTTGGCGATCGGCAAAACAAATTAATGAACGAGATTAGGGAGGGCAATTAACAGATATAGACTGTTTTCTTTGAAATACTATACACAGATAGCTAGGGTAAAGCACAGTCCCTCTGTGACACAGGTAAGGCTTGTATAATGAAAAAAAGTTTAATACAAGACATTTATTGATCATATTCATAATTTCTAGACGAATATTGCTCGCCGGACCCTGTGATCCTACTAAATACAAAGGACATAGCACTTGTGGTTACTTATTTATTGACATAAACATATATTTTAGGTAAAAGGTCATCGAGGTCACATGACATTTGGTCAAAAAATTTCTCTCCTATAGTTATCCCTATATACCAAAAATCAGACCTCTATCTCTATTGGCTCACTCAAAATTAGATATGTGCATAATTAATGAGGTACAATATGTGGCGTCATAAGGTGTCCCATCATACCATACGTGAAGGCTGTAGCACTTGTGGTTACTGAGTTATGGACAAATATGTATATTTGAGGTCAAAGGTCACCGAGGTCACGTGACATTTTGTCAAAAAAATTGTTTTGCTAAGTTATCCCTATATACCAAAAATCAGACCTCTAGCTCTATTGGCTCGCTCAAAATTAGATATGCACATAATTAATGAGGTACAATATGTGGCGTCATAAGGTGTCCCATCATACCATACATGAAGGCTGTAGCACTTGTGGTTACTGATTTATGGACAAATATGTATATTTGAGGTCAAAGGTCACCGAGGTCACGTGACATTTTGTCAAAAAAATTGTTTTGCTAAGTTATCCCTATATACCAAAAATCAGACCTCTAGCTCTATTGGCTCGCTCAAAATTAGATATGTTCATAATTAATGAGGTACAATATGTGGCGTCATAAGCTGTCCCATCATACCATATATGAAGGGTGGTAGCACTTGTGGTTACTGAGTTATGGACAAATATGTATATTTGAGATCAAAGGTCATCAAGGTCACATGACATTTTGTCAAAATATCCGAGATATATGCGTGAACGGATGGACTCACGGATGGACAAACAGACGGACATGACTCAATCTATAAGCTCACAGGACTTCATCCGTGGGGACTAAAAATTGTGTCACTGCATCCTTTTTGCAATATGAATACGATGAGAAACTAAATTTTTATTTTTCGTGGCCTTATACATGGGAGTCTATGGAGATCTGCCTTATACATGGGAGTCTATGGACGTGTAAACTAAAAATATGTAAATTTCACCACGATTTGCCCAAATTTGGGAAAGCGTCACTCCTATGCACTTCCATACCAAGTTTCAAATCAATCGGACTTGTGGTTTCAGAGCAGGATATTTTTTGACCAAAAATGGGAGAAAATTACAAAAAATTCGTGAAAAATAGCAAGTCCAAGATACTGACCCAAGATGTGCACAATCATTTCATGTCAGCCTAAAGTACTTACATGCTAATTTTTCATGTAATCTGCTCAGTGGTTCTTGAGTTTTTTCAATTTTGACTGTTTTTACATTTTTTCACTTAATTTGCATATTTTTGGCAATGACAACTTCATTTGAACAAAATCTCATCTACAGCCCATCATCCATGTACACACCAAATATCAAGATGAAATGTACAGCGGTTTTGGAGTTTTTGATGTTGACGGACAGACATACAGATATACAGACATACAGACATACAGACACACAGACATACAGACATACAGACATACAGACATTTCCCTAGCCTATAAGAATAGCTTCCATTGCCATATATACATATGGCTATGGGAGCTAAAAAAATTCTTTGTGGTCCTTGACATTTAGAAATAGGTGATGCGGCGACATGGTTTTCTTCTTTTTTCTTTCTTTTTTTAAAATTCCTAACAATACTGGTTTGGCACTATAGATGCAACAGTTGTTGTCTTTTATCACTGGCTGCATAATACTTCTGTTTTCTTTTCAGCATTTCTGGACATGCACACAGGGATATCAAGGATAGCTGCACTGTTGAGTATGTAACCCCCAAAAAAGGAATGACGCTCAAGTGCTGAAATGACGCGCGCGGTGTGACCATGAACAATTTTTTTAAGCCTAACCTCACCTTGCACAGATTTCAACCCTGCGATCACCAGAACAATTCGGCTCTGTCTCTTCTCCAACATCATCTGCCAATACAAGTTCAGTTGATGATACCAAGACGGACACATCAAAACTTGGTGGCGCAGGGGATTCGGGAACGTTGTATTTCACGCTTGCCTGTAAATCAGCAAAAAGTGTTACACTTATTTTCCACAATAAAAGCAATCATTATAAGAGTTTTAACCAACACAATGCTAACAGGTTGTTAAAATGAAGTTGTTAGGCTGAAGGAAGAGAGTACCCATAAAAGTTGATTTACTTTGTATAGGATTCAATGAAAATGTAGTACCGGTACGACTTAGACTCAAAAATTCATCAGTTTAGGGCTGTCATACACAACACTTTTATGTATGGTGTTATCTATTTGTGTTTCTTTCTTGTAACAGACAAGAAGCATAATCACTGTCACCCCTATTTCCCTCTTTGAAGGCCCAATTTTACCACAGAAAATAACGGAATAGATTCGTACCACTGAAAGGGTTAAACCAATGGACTCATATTGTCCACATCTCAATAAGCAAATTTATACACTTCCATACAAACAAACTAATACATTACACGTGCATGGATCAGAAAGTCTAACCTGCATAAGTGCACAACCAACACCACCAGCTTCAACGAACACCGTGTCTGGTAAGACTGGAACTTCCGTCCTTTGTAGAACAAGTTTATTGAGATGGTTGACTTCAAAACGCTCTACCATATCAGTAGACAGGAAATCAACATACATGTCAATTCCGTCTTGGTAGATCTGACCTGCATAAGCAGCAAGAGCCTGGAGGGCAAGAACAGTGTCCTGCAAAAAGGAAAAGCAAGTCAATGCTTTTAACAAGGTTTTAATGATAAACATCATTTTCAACAACACAGAACGTAAAGGGTTCGCTAATTTTTTTTCAATCCCACACAGATTTATTATAAACTCAATAACGGTACATATGTCTATAAAATGTTTACTATCATCACTTATTATCGATGTCTGTGATCCACTTGGAAATAAATGCCAAGCGTCTGGCACATTCAGGCACACATGGATAATAGGTATTCCTTTTTTTATCATTGACTTAAGTTGAGGCGTAAGTATTTTGACATTTAAGGGACCAGGAGTAGACAACAATTGATGAGTAAAACTTGACACATTAAAGAAACTGGTAATAAAGTACAAAAAATTAACATATCAGGTCTTAATTTTAATATATCAAGTTTACAGTATCAAGTTGGCCTTTTAAAGTGAACAGTTTTAAGTCTGAGTGGCATTCTTTAACTTTCACTTGGCTTGAAGATGTTCAATTTGCTGATCTCTTCATAAAATATTTATCCAGATTATTGCCTTGTACAGAACTGTCGTGAGATAGTTACTCCTCATTTCTCTGCACACAACATCCAGTCATCCATGTTTAGCATACTAATATCTGTGCTTATACACGAGAAGCATATTCTAGGCAGATCTCCCATCCCTATGAATAACTTGATGATTTATTAGGTTTACAAAAAAAAGCTGAACGCTTCAATTGATAGAAAAATATCACAATTTCCTATGTCACAAACCTGAGTTGAAGAGAAACCACCATATGCATTTCTCTGTTTAGTTAACCACCTCACTGTAGGTAGAACTCGTCCGATAACATCTCCGTCAACCTCAACATCAACAAGCTGTGCTAGAAGAGCATATGATGTCATTTCAACATTAGATGATGAGGACTGGTGGTACCATCGCCACCACAAGGGTCGGTCGTCATCCTCCTCTTCTTGTTTCTCCTCTTCACCCCAATACACAGACCCTTCTGAAAAGGACAAATGGCATACCAATGTTAAATGAAGCCAATTGTATTGAAATGACATGACAAAGGCTCGGGCTTAAAATTTTGCACAATGAAACCTTCAACCTTCAACTGTGTCGATTTGACAGGAGAAATTGAATTTTTGTTTTTCACAATATATTAAAGACAGGGAAGCTTTGTTTACTCCAAGACCTCAGAAATGAGCCCACATAAGTGGTAGAGCAGAAGAGCATCGCAAAAATACAACCATTAATGCAAGCATGCTTCCACTGTTCCAGTTGAAGATGTGAAAATATCACAAATAATTAGAAGAAATTCAGTAAATTAATTTTAATTTTTTACTGCAATTAGAAAGCTTTATGATTAGTAAACTCTGACAGTGATAGTATTATGGCCATTTAATTCGGTGATGAGGCTGTATTGTTTGACAATCTGTTCTGATCATTTGCATCCTTCAGCTTTATTCAAGGAAACTTGTAGAATGCTGTTTGACATCTCTAGCAGAAACTGAAGTCAAACGGTGAATAGTACTGTCCGAGGATAGAATTTTGGCCAGGTTCATTGAACCAGTGAGAATTCCCAACAGCAGGCTAAGCATATCAGCTGTGTATCCTTACCAGATCTGATGGCAATGCTGTCGAGTTTCTCCAACATGTAAGCCTTCCTGTCACTATTTGCCAGGGCAAAAGCATAGGAGACTATGGCAGTGGTGTATGGGGCAGTGATATTGTCCACTTTGCCTTCCAAACATGAAAGAGCTGCCTGCACACTTATGTCCTGAGAGAGTAAAACAATATAAAAAAAATACCGTCAAGGACAGTGTGCTCACATTCGGTTTGCATTGGTCCATTCGAGAAATATTTAAACCAGGAAAAACAAGAATGTCAAAAGCAAATAAGGTCTCCAACTTTAAGGTACTGGAGGTCATCTTTAGGAACATGCATATCAACTTCTATAGCAATGGGACAAGCAGATCCTTAATACATAAGCAAATGTCAACAACAAAAAATAGACAGAGAAGGTTTGATAAAAAGAAAAGAAGGGAGTGGGTAAAAAAATGTACCAGGGATCTGGTAAAAAAAGTAATGCTACCTCATCAATCTTCTAGACCCTAACCCCTCCTGATTATCAAATGTTCCATTCCTTGGTATTACATAACGCCAGATGACAGGAAATTTATTTACAACCTTGGGAAGTTTTTAATTAATGCGATGAGTGTTATCATTCTAATGTAAACAGTGCTTAAGTTAGTTACAGATAGTGAAATGTCTTCCACTGTTGGCGGTGATTACAACATCTGGAATTATCCTGGATCCAAATTTGTCATCAGTTCTTGAATGTCTTACATAGAAAAGTTGCAAAAATTGGTCCGCAATGAAAAAATTCACCTCAGCTTTGTTTTCTGGATCAAAATGTCCTACAAATTGATACCAAATATGACAAAATTATGTTCACAGCCTTCAAAACTGTCTCACAACATATCCTGGGTTGGTGTAGGTCATTTAAGGTCACAAACTGAGAAAATTACCTAAAATATACCAATTTGGGGTTTCCCAACACTTTGAGCAGAAATATGTCTAATAACATACCTCATGACTTTATACCAAATTACAAAGCTATCAAACAAGTAATTTTGAGAACAGGTTTTCTTGACCAAAAATGACAATATTGTCTTAAAAATACAAATTTGTATATTTCAGGACAATTTCCACATATCTAACTATTGTCATCTCTGTACGTCTGTGTACCAAATATAAAAGCTGTCTGTCCAGGGGTTTCAAAAGAAAATACTGTTTAAGATTTTTTGACCAAAAATGACAAAATTGCTCCAAAATAGTAATTTTCCCAATTTTGTCATAATTTCAACAAATTAGAAGAGTAACACCCTCGCAAAGATCCAACCCAAATTTGAGAGCCATTGGGCAGGCGGTTTCAGAGAAGAAGAATTTTTACTGAAAATGAGAAAAATCACCAAAAAATTCAGCAAAAATACAAAATTAAGGATATCTTCACAATATTTGTAAAACTGTTTACGGTTCACCTAAGGTACTTACACACAAATTTTTAGAGCAATCAAAACAGCAGTTCTTGAGTTATTAATTCTTGACCATTTTCACATTTTGTAAGCTCATTTGCATAATTTTGGCAATGCAGACTTCATTTGAACAAAATCCCATCTATAGCCCAGGATGCATCCACACACCAAATACCAAGCTGAAACGTGCAGCGGTTGTTTTTGATGTTGACGGACATACTGTACGTACATACATACATACATACATACGTACATACAGACACCATCGACTTCAGCTTATACGATAAACTCACATTGGTATAACCAAATGTGAGCTAAAAAGTTTTAAAGTGAGCATTCATAAAGTAAGCATTCTAAACTAAATTTTACCTTGAGGGTCAGATTATCTTGGTCAAATGGTTATCTTTTCAGTGAAAAAATAATGAGGGAGCAAATTGACTGCTGTTTCTTGAAACAAAATCATTTCTGTCTGTGTTTGACTGCCAAATGGCTATGCTTCCTCCACCTTTGTTAAAGCCACGTAAGAATGATGTGGTGAACACCAATCCCTATTTATAGTTTTGAGCAAGTCTCCAAGCCTATTACAAGAAACAGCATCTTCAAATAATTTCATTTTTCTGAGAATTCGTTCATGGATGTACGTCACATGTTATGGCACAGACATTTTCAAGGCACAATTATAGAGCAACAATGGGGAGATACATAGTTCTACATCAATCAGTCTGCACTCTCACTCACTCTGCTTTTTCAGGTTTTTATATGCAAAGTGCCGGTCATCAATGTTATGCTTCTGATAAACAGTTGAGTAAGTCTCTCACATGGCCAAGTATAACATAACAATCTACATTTTTACTTTTTTCATTCATCAGTGCATGGCATCAGCCCCTTGCACAGTTTTTTTTGCAGAGATAGACACACAAGTGAGCTGGTCTGTATATAAATGTCAACTGAATGTAAAGTGCAAAATTTCCAGGTCAATGGTGTGTCAACTATCGAAAGTTGTATATGAAAAATTGTACACAAAGTCTAAATATCCTACAATTACCAAGCAAGATACACTTACTTCTGCTGGAATGCCTGCTTCCAACATCGCAATCAGAACAAACGCTGTAAGGATGTTTCATCCGATACTCCACCCTGTCACAATCAGAATAGTCAAGAAAAAGTGCAATAAACGGGAAAAGTCTGTCAAACTTTCTTTTGGCAGCAATCAGTGTCATATGCAAGATCCTGTATTTAATGATGAATCCACAAGCTCAATGAGCTTCCAAGTAACAATTCAAGGCTACTTCAATGCTATTCAAACAACTTCTTGTAAAGAACAGAAAATACCACAAGCCATACAGTTGTGAGAAACAGCAGCCATGACAGGATTATAATAGGAATGTTTCTTACTAAATGATGTAAACAAATTTAGGAAAATGATCAAAGTGTTCTAAATGTGTAACACACCTTAAGTCGTTTGTTGTGAACACTACCGCGTTTGATGAAGCAGCCAGTCTCTGGATTCTGTTGCTTCTTAAACCAATTGATGCTCACAGCAAGATCTTTCTCATCAATAGTGATGTACTTGTCAGATTGAGCAAATGACTTAACTACGAATGCTGTTAGCCTACGAAAAACAAACATCAGTGGATAAAAAAGAAATGTCGTTAGCACAGATTATAGGCTAAATCAGACATGGGAAGTACAGAGAAGTTAGGCACTCATAGTAATATGATGCTGGTGGCCCTCATTAGTTTGGTGCAAAACGTTTCTAGGTGCCCTTAAATTCAATTTCGCCACTTGAGTGAGTCATAAAAGTCTCAGGTGGTTGACCATACTTTCAGTATGGTGAATTTCTACAGGTAAAACACAAGATTAAAAAGCAAAAGTAGTGTTTTGGTTTATGCAGGAATTTAATGCCAGAAATGTCTAAAAAGATGAACAAGTTTAGCTAGTTTCACAAACAAAGAGAACAGTGTTTACATTTTTGCAAAAATTATCTATGACATCACCATCACAAACTCTTGCTGTGGTGAAAAGTTGACTTTTTACCCACAGTGCATTTCAATATGATGCAGTTTGCCACCCAAAGCACAAGACAAAAGCTATTTAAAGTGGTGAGAATTGTCAGCCAGCATCAACAGGCTCAGAGAAGTAGTAGTCGATCGTGTTTTTGCTGATGTGGAGGGAAACTGTAATTCACAACAATGTAAAAGTCACGGCTTTACTTGCCATGGTAGTCTACAGATTGGAGCTCAAAGCAACATGGTGACTTGCTTTCACTGACCGTATGGCCGTAACGAGGATCTCATCACACACTGGTAACTCTGATAACTATTAATTTGGTTTCAGTGAACATCCAATTACACAGGAAAGCAGGAATTTGATTTCTTTTGAATCTGTGAAGCTTTACATAACTATGTTGACTGTAATGTTTTAGTGCTCACCATGTACTGCCCTCTGGGTCTCTCTCACCAAATGCACTGTATGAGCCATCGCCATGTCGGTACGTCAATTCTCGCTGATAACCTGTAAATTAGAAGATGACATACCAGTTGCACCAATTAAATCAATCATACACTTTAGCCATAGTGCATTCTAACTGTTTGCAATAAGATTAGCCTTTCATGCAGACAAATGAATGATCTCGCCTCTGTAAGTGTCCATCCTGTCCAATGAAATGTTATCAATTTTCTGTTCCATTTAATCTTGTTTAAACTCCTAGGAAAATGTTGCTTTAATCCAATCAAACAGCAACTAAAGCTGAAATGTTATTTTCAAATTTAACTAAACATTCTAGGGTTAAAACAATACCTAGCTAATAATTACTGTTCTGAAATCTGACATAAAAGACGTTGCTCGTCATTTTGTGTTGTCATGGTTGAAGACAGACATACCTTTTCTCATATTTGCCAAGGCCTTTTCCTCAATCTCTGCAGTGACCTGGTCAGTTTGTGTCAAGTATTGTAAAACAAAGATATTCGGAGTGAAAGATACCATATTCTGTTCTCCACATCCATATGGAACTGTCAGCAATCTATCCAAACCTGACAGAGTGGGTCCCATTATGTCACCTGTAGCAAGAGAAACAACAGTCTGTCATGTTTTCCTACTTTACAAGATAGATAAGTATAGTTTTCATTTGTCCATGGTAACAATTCGGTAAAATCCCCCATTGGACTTATATTCACAAGGTACGCAATCAAACATCTCCATTCATAAGAACTGCCTCTTTTGGTTGTATACCTACCAACACTTGCAACCTCTACCTTCCTTTTTGTTAAAATGACAGCATTTCATCTCAACCTCAATAAAAATTTTGATTACGATGTGGAGATACAGGTAAGAATATGTTACAAATAGGCAAAACAATAGTCATTGTATAAAAACATCTCTCTGATTTAGATCTGTAAGAAATGTGATTTTCATCACTAATGTGGCTGCCAAAAGCATTTCATGACATAAAAATCTACTCTTGAGATTTCGGAAATATAAGTACACTGGACAAAACCCAATGAAGGAGTTACTTGTGATTTCTTATAGGCATGGGCAGAAAATGCTTTACTTGTAACATTTCAGCAATTTTCTATCCATCTATCTGCTGATGATGCTAAATTTGAGAATGATGTTACGAAAAGTTCACCGAGTAATACTCACCAATGACAGAGAGAGTGGCCCTGGCAGACCCATCGATGACATTATCAGGCACTTCAAGTCTGATTCTGCTTTCATAAACATCATCGGTTTCATCTACAGTTCAAAAAAGGTAAGTTTAATAATGGCATGCAGCTTTTCTGATTTGAAATAATCAGAAGACTTGTGATCTTAAAGTGACATTGTTTTTTGTGATCTTAAAGTGACATTGTTTTTTGTGACAATAAGGTAGAGGGTGCCTGGGAGATAGATGTTCAATCTCTCAAACTTTTGCAATATTGTTTTGCCCTTCTTACCGTGGAGGGTCATTTTGAAGCTTACAGACTAAATAAAGTATTAAAAGGCTAAAGTTTTGTGAAAATTGGGAATTATATTTTCCGCTATAGTTGACAGAGATGGAGGCCATTTTGAATTTCAAGTATTGATAAATATTGGGTAACACGGTGACCCCTGATTTTTATTATTGATTTTGTAAGGGAATGGTTGAAAGCTTACTTGAGGAAAGTTTGAGCAAAAGTTTCTTTCTTTCATTTTTGAGGCATGAATTACCTGAATACATGCCAACAATCAATATTTGAACCCAAAATTTATCTAAGTATGTGACAAAGAGATCATGACTAGGTCATATTCAACAGAGTAAAAGAAAAAGTATATTGGATTTTATTTATGGGTATATTGGATTTTATTTATGGAAATAAATTTAAAGAACACACTGACCTTGTGGGCAAAAGAATGAACTCACGGTGTACTCCTCTTCAATTCCTTCAGGCTAAAACCAAAATCAAAATATATGTGAATATTTGTTTTAGGTCCAATATGTCATATTAAAAAGAAACATCTTGGAATTTTGCAGCAATTGAGGAAATCATGATTTCTTTTAGCACAATGGATGGGAAGATGTTAATCAAAGCTGGACTTTTGTGAGAATTTTATGAATTTAATAGACACAAACTTTGTGTTTGCACTCTTTGAACAAACAAAAGAGCTGTTAAGTGATGTAAATAATGTGTCAGTCACTTAATGAATAGTATAACTCAAAATCTCACCTCAACAAGAAGATTCTCGGAGAGGGCATCTCTGGCGCCAACTCTATCACTCATCACAGCTTCATTACCACACAGCTCAGCTCCATTGACGGACTCTCCCAGCACTGTAATTGGGATCTCGCCAAGTGTGTTTGGTACGATGCGGTAACTGACAGTCGTAGATTCACTTCCACAAACACAAACTCTCTTGACAGGAGAATCTTCCAGGCTTTCAAAGTCATCGGACAGTGATATTCTCAATTCAACCTAATGGATAAAAGTACAAGTTCCTTTAACAAGGATCAGTATAATACCGTAGACGGGTTTGTTCAGAAGGTAAGCCTGTGATGGAAAATGATTTTTTGTTGGGAAAATGTATCATGAAAAGAAAAGTGATCTACAGTGTACTGTGCCTTATAATGCCTATTCTCACAAATTAATGTACCCATCTGTCTAGATCCTTTAATACAACAGATTTACACATTTGAAAATAAAATGTTCATATTAATGAGAATGCCAGTACTTCAAACTACAGAATAGAATGGCTTAATGTTTAATCTACGTTCTTAGTAAAAACATCTCTGCCAATAAAAGAAAGCTATTTTAATTAATGTTAATGACCAAAGTCCCAATCAGCCAGACAAAATGCTCACAAAACATCCTCCCACAGATGAATAAACATAATATATTTTGTGATAAGATTTCCCATGCAATAAAACATGACCTTCTGTTGTTCTTTGGGAGACAATTTCCAGGTGAAAACAATCATGGTTAAGCTACTTAAAAAGATGTTCTGTATGTAAATCTATAATCAGTTTTTGTAGGTTGTGGTCTCTAATCTCAGTTCTTTTTGTGTATGACTTACAATTATCAATAATAATGATTTCTTTATAAAGCGTTTATATCCACCATGAATAAAGTGATCAAAGAGACATACAAGGTTAAATAGCCATTACAAATGCAAAAGATGCAAAAGTAAAATTAGAAATGTTCACAGCTAAAAGAAATATTGTATCATAATATTATTATTATATTATGGGGTACTTAGCGATGGTTAACTGCAGGAGAAGACTATGTGACTTAAAAGTGGCCAGCCTATGGGAAGTCCTAGATTCTGATCCCTGAAAACTGCCTATCAGCATGGGTAGCACTGCGAATATCATGTAAACATAACCTGTGACTATGGCACTCACTGTGAGACACTGTGACAGGTAGTTGAACACCGTGACCAAAATGGGTACTTTCTCTCCCCGGATCACAGAATATGGCAGTGTGTAGGACAGGAAGAAGGGCTGGAAGGCTGTCAGTTTAGCAGTTTCAGAAACACCAACACCTTTCTCTGATGAAGTACAAAATCCACTCCCGATCCATTCTGTGATAGTATGAGGTACTTCAACTTCGGTCACTGAATTACCACTTTTGCTACAACGAATAAAAACAAATATTTTGACAAGGAGTGACCACAAATTTTTCTTTGCATCCATAAATTCTTCCATATTGGAACAGGTAGCTAGGATTATTTTCAATTATTTTAAATGCTCTACTGTTAAACTTTTGCTCAAGACAATGCTATTTCCTATACTGTTCATTAATATTCAAATTTATTTTCATAAATAATTGCCTTTTTTTAAGATTGGTCTTTTTAAGTGAACAAACAACTGAAAGTTTATAGCATTAAATATGGCAAACACTAGATATTTAGCCGTTGAAGGACAGAAGTTGCAAATTACGTTACTACCACATCCATTTTCAGATAATTTCAATACACTCAACACGACAGCATAAACTTGAAATATGAATAGCAGATGCAAGTATTTTTCTTGCTCACCTACACATCATCTTAGCACTCATTTGTAAATGCGATTGCGGAATTCATAATAACTTAAAGAGTCAGAAGGCATGTTTTTGTTGGCCTGATGTATAACCCTACCCATATTTAAAAATTTTGAAAAAAGTTCAAAAGTTAGTACCATTGTAGCTGAAGTAACAAAGTGTTTGCGTTTACATTCTATGTATTCAAAAGTTTCATAAACCATAGGATTGTCAGTTTGACGTAATGATCTGCGGATGAAAGCCACTTATGATGACAACTGAGGTGTTTGTTGGATATCTATTTTTCTGTCTCCATCTCTACCCTATATTGATGACTCTGAGTGGTGTGTTTTGAAGCTATAGAAGTCTGCCTGCCTTCATCACTTGATTGTGAATCTGTGATAATGTTGATTTGCAGTTTTGTCCTGACCAACACTGCCCTGTATAAAGGTGACCATAACAAAGGGTTCGGCATATTTCAAATGCATACATCTGAAAGTAAGGTTAATGCAGACAATATTCTAAAGTAAGTTAAAGGTCATCTTCCCTAGAGTGATGTGATTGTTTGTGAGTGTTATCAATAAGATGGTTCACCATTGCAGATGTGCCGATTCTGGACTCTTTTTATGGAAATGTATCCATATTTTAATCAACGACGATGGGTAAATGATCACTATATCCTACTTACCCTACTCTTTGAAGCTTCCAAAGCCAAGTTTCCGGGAAATATGTTCGAATTTCCACCAGCGGGGAAAAGTTCTCATCTTCACCAACTTCTGTTTCAATGAAAGCAACTCTTTCATCAGCCTCCGCAATGTCCATTTCTTGTGCCTCTGGAATAGCTTCTGGACCTGGAGCAGCTGCCATGTAAAAATCACAAAGTGTCACAAATTTCAGTACATGACTTTATGGTGTTCAGCTTACAGGGTTACAGTTGTCAGAACTGTGCTCAAAGGTTGTATGGGAGTCATACTACCAATGTGAAAATGTATCCACGGCACAAAGGTGAAAGTTGAAACATGTTTGTCATAATCTGTACAGTATAATTTAAATGTTGCAGCTATGATGATGCATCTAGATACCGTTCACGAAATACATTGTTTGTTAACAAGAAACTCGCTCAGGCACAGTTCTGATGACCGTTTCCGTTTATAAAGGTAGAATGCACCTCAGGGACATATATTCAGACTTAAAATGTTTTCTCTTCTTTTCTGATCTACCACTTGTTGGCATTCATTTTAAAGCTCTTGAAAATTGGCAATTTTATTTTGCCCGATAGAGTTAACACAGGCAGAGGAATGGTGGCCATTTTGAATTTCAAATATTAGTACATAATAATATGTTTATCTAGTACTAGTGATGTGACCCCTCATATTTTAATATTCTTGATTTTGTAAGATAATTGTTAAAGGTTTCACTGAATTTGTGCAAGAGCTCAAGTCTTTCACTTTCAAGGCGCATGCTACCTAGTATACACCACAACTTGAACACACACAGACAAAGTTTCTCCAACTTTCCATGCTCATAGGTCTGAGAAAATATTTGTATTGTCAAAACAGATAAGGACTTTGTTGAATGTTTATACATCAGCAATTAAAGACTGGAAGACTGGGCCGTGTGAACAATGTACTGACCGGTTCCATGGTTACCTGGTCTGGTGAAGGCCTTTGATATTTTCAAAGTCAAAGTAAACTATTAACACATACTGTTTTCATTTATATGTTTGATGCTGGTCGACAATCGTAACAGTGTTTGAGAATGCCCTGCATGTAACTAAAGAGGCATGTAATAAAAACATAATTACTTGAATACATGTATCCTCGTAGCAGGAGACAATTTGCCCTTCTGGTGTCAGGCAAATTGTCACCTGCTCTCGGACACATAAACCCATGTATTCAGGCAATAATAGATAATATAGTTAGCACAAGTTGGTACGTATGACACCTTGACATTGAAAAACATGCCTCTGAGTTTGATATTCCATAGATCTCACTATTTCACCTTCAAGTAATTATTATTGACAACTGAGCCATAAAAAGAGTGAACCTCCTCCTGCACGATAATAGCTCATCATCACTGGGTATCTGCGCTCTTCACATGGCCTTGTTTCGAGAAGTACATCAGTCATGACCACCATATCGACATTCTGACTTCCCAAGTCACATCAGGTAAAGACAGTCAATGTTTGAATCGGAAATGAGGAGAGAGAGAGAGAGAGAGAGAGAGAGAGAGAGAGAGAGAGAGAAAAGAGTGAGAAAAGTAATGTACAGTTACCCGCATATACGATTCCTCCTCTTCCACGCGTGTTATACTTTGTGCAAGGTCTGGTTTCCAAGTTGACATTTGTCATGACAACTAGATCTGTTGTCTAAAATTGAAAAGAATGGCATCAATTACACTGTTCTAATGTTAACAGGACTGACGTAATAAGGTTCGCTGGTTACCAAAAAGTGGTCCTGGAGAAGATGATTTGGCTAAAATACAAGAAAATTTGACTTTTAGTTATGAAAATTTTGTCATTATGTAATCACACTTCAACAAAGTCATCTCAAACAAAAATGAACAGAAAAGGCTATAGCTGGGAATGTTGAGATATAACACACAGCACATGCAGGGACTACATGGTAAAACTCTGATCAAAATTCCCTAACTCTTTTACAAAGGGCATCAGAACTTGGACACTCTCTTTATTAATCCATCGCCCATCTTCACACCAGATCATACTAAGCTGATACTCATGGCACTCTCAAAGTTTTGCATTGACTACTCAGAGACATTTTACACCCACCTACCTACATACTTACATACATGAACAACAATTCAGTTTCCCTAGGCCACACTTCGCATTTAAGTGATAAATGTAATATCAAAATTACGGTCTTGATCATAAAAGAAAAATATCTGCTAACATAGAGCTGGACTGAAAGATTCTCCCATGTGTGGGCACATCAGCACCTCTGACCCTGCACTGCGACTTAAGACACAGCGTTCAATATTCTGATCTCCAAAAGAAGTTTTGCCTGTGAATCTGCAGATACCGTGTGTGACAGCTGGTAGTTTCTACTTAAACGGACAATTCTTGAAATTCATATGGTGTCACTATATTCAAGTTAAGGTCGTGAAATATGATGAATACAAATAGTTTGACAAATCATTCAGAGTATCAAAATATTATAAAATATTTGTTCTCTTCAAAATTCTGGAAGCCAAGCGAGTTGTGACTGTGGCAGTCAAATAGGAAATACTTGACTGTATTTTTGAAGAGAGCCATACACTCTGCCCACAAAGCATCAATCAGCTAGAATTGAAGACATTAACTGCATCTCTAAACACCAAATACACTGGTGCATCAAATTACTTGAAACAATTTGCTACCATACCATATAATAAAGGTGTCCTCTTGTAATAATTGTATTGCATGGATTTAATGTAAACAATATTTGGTCATTCATCAAGCAGTAATATTTGGAAAATATCTTATTATTGGCCCGGAGGTAATTTGGTAGTTTTTCTCTGCAAATCATCACCAACATGATTTCACTGTTTTTGACCTGATGGATGCTGGCTTGCACAACACTTTTTATTGTGTATCTTTGTGATCTTCATTATATTGAACTCCTGTACTACATAGCAGTCCAGTAGTATCTGTGAGCAGCTAGTGTTTGGCTCTGTACAATTTGAAGGCGACACACTGAAAGTTCAGGTGTCCAAAGCAGAAAAGATTTTCAACCTGAGATTTGATAATTTACCTTGAAGGCTGTCAAAGCATCATCGTATCGTGAATATCCACCACCATACCACCAAGGCGCAATACTCCTCTTCTTCCTGAAATCAGCCCGTCTGAGCCAAGGATGATACAGATCATCATCATCACAGTGGGTGCTTTCATCAACATAGCCGTACGTATTTGACAGATCATACTCGTCAAGTGTTTTAAATACCTGAAAGACAAGAAAATTCAACATTTTAAAAGGTTGAGCTGAATCTGCATTCATATCAACATTTAAGAGCAATCTGTAACTTTACCCTTTGGTAATTGAAGACTGCACAATGAATATTGAGATTTTTCTTCAAATAGTTTAACCCTTTCACCCCCAGTTCCCTGTGTACAGGTCCATCTGTACCATAGAAAACGATGGATTTGGGTCAAACTATGGTGGTGAAAGGGTTAAATGAACAACAATATTAATGAATTCATGTATCTCTTGATCATAGGCCTGATTGTTATCTTACTGAAATATGACCTAATTGTTACAGATTTTGAAGTCTGAAATTATGAAGTCCCAGAAATGCATTTTTTGTGAAATTTATCTTTAAACCTACATTTTTGTGAGGTGGTTGAACATCATTTCATTGAAATATGCACAAATATGGAATGAAATGACAGATACTAATATTGAATTTGCTAAAAATCTTCAATGTCAATCTATGGAACAATTTCCATGGTCTAAAAACTGGTGTACAACCTCATCCCATGCCTTGGTTATTGTACTCATGCTTCTGGACGAATTCACTACTTCATATTCACAGTGCAAAACACTAGTCTGGACTTCCAAGTTTCTGAACAGCTACGTTTCGGTATAATGTGCCTCAGGGACAGATATAAGGACTCCCAAATTTTACAATTCTTTTCTGATCTACCTTTTGTGGGGGCTCATTTTGACGTTCTTGGAGTAACAAATATTTTCACTTCCTTAGTTTTTTGAAAATCAAAAATTTTATTTTTCCCCATAGAGTTAACACAGGGATGGCGGCCATTTTGAAATTCAAATTTCGATAATGTAAGGTAACCGGTCTCTCTAATATCAAAGTTTGCCTGATCACCCCTGGTTTTTATTCTTGATATAGCTACAAGTTTTGTTTAGGAAACATTGGGGAAGAGTTTAAGTCTTTCACTTTTGAGGCAAAGACACATCTGGTCTTCCTCTTTTCTCAGTGCAACTGCAGACGGAGACAATGGTTATACATACGGCAACACTGTCAATAAAAAGTTAAAGGGAAACCTAAGTCCAGCGACTTTGACCGTTTATCCCTTCCAAAATCACCCTTGAATAAAATGCAGCTCAAATTTGCAACATAATTGCACGCGCTGACGACTACGGAGCGATGAAAAGAGACGTTGAAGTAGACGACATTTATGGTAATGTAAGGTAACCGGTCTCTCTAATATCAAAGTTTGCCTGATCACCCCTGGTTTTTATTCTTGATATAGCTACAAGTTTTGTTTAGGAAACATTGGGGAAGAGTTTAAGTCTTTCACTTTTGAGGCAAAGACACATCTGGTCTTCCTCTTTTCTCAGTGCAACTGCAGACGGAGACAATGGTTATACATACGGCAACACTGTCAATAAAAAGTTAAAGGGAAACCTAAGTCCAGCGACTTTGACTGTTTATCCCTTCCAAAATCACCCTTGAATAAAATGCAGCTCAAATTTGCAACATAATTGCACGCGCTGACGACTACGGAGCGACGAAAAGAGACGTTGAAGTAGACGACATTTATGGAAATGAGCTCGGAATCCCATGGGCGCGAAAGGGCTCATGGGAGGAGCGTGCGTGACGTCATCGGCGATACACGATCGTGTGTGACAGCCTACCAAAGCATTGGAGTCTATGACTGCAGGAGTGCAGTTCTGCACGTTACGACTCTTTAATGCTCAGTAGCATAAAAAATAATTAACTGTTGTTCAGTTGAGTGCAAAAATCACTCAAGAAAGAACAAACGGAGTCAGCTTTTACCGCCTTCCCACAGAACAGCTTTTTCAAAGACCGTCAGTGGCTAAAGAAAGTCGGGCGAGTTTTAAAATCTTTAAAAGATACCGGTACAAAGTTATGTTCTAATTCTTTCATGATGATTGTTTTATAAGGGATTTTGGGACTCTGATACCGATACAAGACGATACTACACAATGCGGTTCGTATCTTGACATGCTGAGTCAGCCTACTATCGCAGGTTTTAACCAGATAAATATTAATATTGGCGATTTTGGGACTCTAAAATCCGGAGACGAAACTACACAAAGCGTCTCTTATCTTGACATCCCGGGTCTGCCAAATCTCCGATATATAACCAATAAATATAGGCAATTTCGGGACTATACCTGGTAATATTGATATTACAAGATACTGGAATGACTTCTTGCCTACTGTGTCTTGGCACGCCGGGTCTGAGAAATCGCCGATATTATATTTACCCGATAAATATCTATTATGCCGGGACTCCTAGGCCAATATCAATACCAGACGATCCGAGATTTACTTGCACTGTGTGGCGTCGGCACGCCGGGTCTACGAAATCACGGATATTTATCCGATAAATATCGGCGACTTAGGACTTTCACTCTGATACTGGACGATACTTTGTCAAATTGTGGGTAAATATCCGATGTATATCGGAGATTTCACCACCTACAGATCTGACCACCCGACTACCTCTGTCCGACTCTGGCGGTAGTCAAGATACTGTATGTTTTACATTATTAGATTTATTAGTGCACGAAATATATTTATTACATGTAAAACGTTTTTTTTTTTCATTAAATGTCCACACAGGACTTCGTCGAGAGGGCCGATCGGATATCATCGGGACTCGGGAGGCCCTTGCACAAATTACATTCTTTACATATTTGTAAACATTTTTACTTGGCGATCGGGACTTGAACAGAGGACATATCGGAAATCATCAGGAGTTTGGGCTGGTCTTGTGTGAAATAAATTCCTTACAACAAGCTTTAAGATAATACTATTTTTTTAAATAGCGGGCAAATTTCCATTATATCGGCGATTTCATCACTTTGTAGATCTGAGTAAGCCCGCCTTCCTAAGTTCGACACCAGCTTCGAAAAATAGACGACACTATAATAGATTTGTCAAATCGCGAATAAATATTTTCCGATACATATTGGAGATTTCGCAACCTTAAAGATCGACCAAGCTCGACTTACACGATAACACATACAATCAGTCAATCATTCCGTATCATTCACGAACCAAAAATTAATTTTAAGCGACTGATACAGAAAACTTTTAGGAACGTAGCGTTTAAGGATCGCAGGGTCACTCAGTCTCTCCAATCCAGTTCGGGGTCTGTACAAACACAGTGACTCCCTCTGCTGAATCATACACAAAACGCAAACAACCAAGAACCATGAACGATGTGTGGAGATGCTTTCCAATTATTACATATCTTAGTTCAAATTAGTATGGTTTGATTTCAGTCAGGGAAAAGTAATACTCGATGTCAGAAATATCGCTGTCCGAACTCTCCATAGTCGTCTTACGAACGCGCTGAACTGTACACAATGCTCCTCCAGCTGCAAGCTACAATCGTCTGTATCGCCAATGACGTCACGCACGTTTCTCCCATGAGCCCTTTCGCGCCCATGGAATTCAGGGCTCATTTCCATAAATGTCGTCTACTTAAACTTCTCTTTTCGTCGCGCCGTAGTCGTCAGCGCGTGCAATTATGTTGCAAATTTGAGCTGCATTTTACTCAAGGGTGATATTGGAAGGGATAAACGGTCAAAGTCGCTGGACTTAGGTTTCCCTTTAACTTAAAGTATCACAAGCCAAGTTTTCCAATCACTGGAACTTCTATTTGTGGCTCTAATGATGTGTAATTTTTCTGTACTAATAGCAGGCTTTTCTGCTATCAGCTGTTTATTTAACCCACACCTTTGAAGCTGGTGCAAGTTAATGCTAAACAACACAGTTCATGTTGGCATGAAAATATTTCTATTAGTGCTGGTAAGCTAGCAGCTTAAGTATCAATGAGTGGGGAAGAGCGTGACCAGGCAAATAGAGGATTGCTGGAAGAGATGACGCTGAAAACTTACCTTTGCTTTGGTAAGTTGGTTGCCAGTCTTCATGAGATGGACACTTTTGTCAACAACTCCAATTGCACAGAGCGAACCTGGAGCAGCAGTTAATTCAAGTTGTGTGTTTGCACCAGGTAGTGTTTCATCTTCTGCAAATTGCAGCTTCACCTGTTGCAATAAAGAAAGAACAACTGATTACATTCATGACCCAGGATCTCCCTCCATCAAAAGATCACTGTTGTGTGTTTGACATTTAGAAGAATTGAACTCCGAACCAACACCCACCTCATTTTCAAATTTCCGTTGAACTTTAAATTTGATACTGTCAGCGATCACTTCACCATCACCCCGGATGTAGTAAAGGAGTAATTTACAATTGGGAGCCATTTGTCGATCTATTTGTAAGGTCAAAGTGACTTCACCATAAGCACCTGGCTCTGCAATCTCAACTGATGGGTCAACAGGTTCTGGCCACCATGGCCAATATTCATCTATGGTACAACAAAAAAACACACAAGATGTCATTGTAGATATACAATGTTCTCTCCAGGAATTTTTGAAACAGTACTGACAAATTTGCTTAACAATAAACATGTAAATATTATATAAATGTTGCAATACACTCTCATTAGCATTATTCTTGATATGCATTTTTTAAAAATCAGACATTAAGTACATCATCTAAAATATGTATACATTCATTCAGTTTCTTCCAGTTTTCTTAAGAGTATAATTTCCAAAAGGCTTGATAAAAATTTTGACAGTGTGATGTCACAACTAACTGACTGTATTGAGCAAGTAATTCTTACCGATAAGAACCTCCTCAAGAACTGGAATATCTTCACTTCCATACTCTTCTTCTGGTGCTCTTGTGGGAGATGCAGTGGACGGTCGCTTTGTGGTTGTCAGATGCTGTCTCTCAATCTCTGGTAGTAATTCGATCAGTTTACGATCGGTATGGACTATGTCACCATGAGACACCATCTGCACAGGGGAAGGGGCAAATACAAGATAAGACAGTGTTCTCCCCAGAAATTATAGTTCTAACAAAGGAAATCAGTCTTCTGCTCCCTTGTTTGTGATCACAGGCGAGAACGATCGATAAAACCTTCTGATCTCTAAAGTCTGAACATGGACATTCTCTTTTTCACCTTCATGGCTACACTATCGCATGTACCCCTATCGTCACTTGATTTGCAAACAGTTAAAAAGAGTAACGCAAAAAGCTGAATGTAAAGCTAAAGACATTTACACAATTTTGTTCTTTGACCAGAGTACGAATTAACATATGCTACCTGTGTATTGTGAAAAGGTCTCAATTCATCAACTCCAATTGCAAATGTTCATACTGAGCAGTGCAGAACTTTCCAACATGGAAACACCATCTCAAGCCCGGGCTTTAGGCATGATTAATCAGAAAAGTCTACTGCAATTTCACAATTTTGTATGCATTTACCAACTCAAACTACAGTTTCTCCTACCTAGTCTTTGTAAGCTTAACTTCGACATACAGTGCTAAAATTTACAGATCAGACCACTGTAAATAGCTGCGACGGTAGCTAGCTTGAAACAGCCGCCATTTTTATACATCTCTGTAAGGCTTTAGAGTAAAGCACTTTAGTCCGATAGAGAGGTAGATTTTATAACAAAAGTAGACTTGGCAATGGAGCTGTAGCATTATGAACACAGATCAATGGTAACATATAGTAGAAGGTCGGGCATTGGTAAAGACTGGAAGATTCCATTTAACAGGAGGGACGTCTCGCATTCCAGCATGACTAAGTGATAACTTTCGATCATGAGCAAAGCAGCTAGCAGTATTAGACTGCGTTTCATGTGTGCTGTAGAAACCTTGTACATTGTGCAAACCAATGACAGTAGTCAATGAGCAAAAGTTATGCGAAATTTTACACAATGTATAAAATCTTGTTGCTAACAGCTGAAAAAAACACCATCGATGGACATTTTAGATTGCTCTTCATGACCTTGTAGGTCTAGCTATTGCCGCCGAAGAGGCCCCTATGTGAGTGGTGTTTTTCATAGATTTCCTTAGATCAGGGTTTATGGTTCAATAGTGCAAGTTGAGGTATTCTGTATCTCAAATGAATGCATTACCATACTTTCCACAAGAGGTGTGAAAGTGGTATTGTTTTGCTGTATACACAGAAAATCTGCTGTCTTTATTGCAAATCAAAACATTAATTGACCGTAGTCAAAGCTCAAGGTATAGACAATGGTGACTGGGCCATTCAGAATGGCAGCCATCAGAGCTGAGTGGTGGTACACCAAAGCAGAGTGGCTGTACACCAAAGCACAGTGGCAGCCATCAGAGCTGAGTGGTGGTACACCAAAGCAGAGTGGCAGCTGTCAGAACTGAGTGGTGGTACACCAAAGCACAGTGGCAGCCGTCAGAGCTGAGTGGTGGTACACCAAAGCAGGGTGGCAACCCCACCACTCTGATTGTCTGCTGGGGAGAGCACTGTCAAATGATCTTTAATTAATGGCAGAAATTCTCTTTTCTCATGCATTTACAATTAATGTGTGCAGGAGTTTGGTTTCTTGTTGCACTGTTATATACAAAGAAACCATACAAAAGTGAATAATCTTCAGTTAATCAGGTATTTGTTTATACCTTGATAAAATGTAAACTATCTGCATGAGTTATCAAAACTTGGAGGCTCACCTTGATGTAGAGATCTACGAGTTGGATATCCTGTGTGGTGTAGAAAACTGTGAAACTGTATTCTGAGTCTACAGGCAGAGTCTGTTTAACAGGTTCTATCTGCACAAAGCTGCCACTAGGTGAATACCAAGGCTTGATGGATTTACTTGCGTGCGGGTTGTACACTCTATACACATAGCGGTGAAGGCGATAATCATATGGCTCTGTGAATCCTGGTCCAGTTGCCTGTATAACGTATGAAAACAGTAATCCATAAGATTTTTTTTCGAAAAAACCCAAAAGAGATCTGGTAATTTATTGCAGCAATAATTTATAGTGTGAAGAAAAATACAATATATTACGGTATTAGTTATCATATACCTTATCGATATCGATAAAATGCATGCATTCGCACCCTGACAACAGTCTGAACACTTAAGCACTCCACTGGAAAATAACTTACCCTGATGTTCATTCTGCTTGTGTCAATTGCAAGGTTTTTCAGTGTGAAGTCAAAAGCACCGTTGACTGAAGTAAAGTTCTTGTCCAATATATCTCCATCATTTGTGCCTACTACTAAATTAACCAGTTTTCCATCAGCTGGGGAGCCATCAGGGTTGGTCACTTTCACTTTGCCAAAGTATGGAACTCCTGGTTTGAAATTCTCTGGCGCTTGGATTTCAAGCTGAAATGGTGAAGTGGAAATGGAGGGACCTACACGCTCACCAGACAGGGTTACACCAGTATTTGCCTCTGTAAACTCTGCAGTGACTTTAAGATTAGCTTGCCAGATTGAATAATTAGAAGATACTAAATTGAGCTCCTCAGAAGAAACATAGAATGGAGCACAGCCACTTGGACCAGTATCCTGCAAGAAAAAAAAAATCCTTTGTAACTTAACAGTAACTTTTATCAATTGTTTCATTTCTAAATTAAACAAAGTTGTTCATTTTGACCTTTTTGTGACGTCAAGAAAACATCAAGAATACTTGCTTTATGTCCCTCTAAGTGTACAAAATGATGGTCTTCATGGTACATAACTAGCTGCAGAAGTGTCAAACATTACCCCTCTGCTGAACGGAAACAGATGAATTATTTGTGACCTTAGGACAGAATATAATTTGTCCTATTTGGACTTGCTTTCCTATGACAAATAAACATTGTGCCACCATGTAAGGGATAAGCTGCTGTCCTTATCTATATGAAAGATGCTGCCAATGATTCTGGCAAAGATTTTGACGCTGCTAGCTGTATATTTATTAAGTACTATATTAGGTTTGGCAATTTTCAGATTACAGTTCTTCTTTTGCAAACTGAAATACGGAGTGGATGATCAGTGTTAATCAATTACAATTGATATTGAGCGTGGTTCAATACAAAATCACAACAGTGATTGGTCAATCATGATAACAATCATAAAAATCCAATGTACTCAAGGTGATAGTCTAAAGGTATTTAAACTACGACATGAAAATATACCTCTACAAGTCGCAAGGCACATGGTCTATCTTCTCCATAGTATGAATACCCAGAGATGCAGATGGAAGCGGAGACTGCGCCACGTACAGGCTGGCCATAGGTATATCTATAAGAACAAACAAAGTGCTATCAACATCTGCTGTTACACCAGGTGTTGACATTTCATCCCTGTATATGAATACACAATGTTTGAGTGATATGGCATTGCTGACTGCATGCTTGTAAGATAAAGGACTATCCATGAAAGGTGGGTGTAAGCTTATTGTACTGACTTATAAACGTCTGATCATGACATTTGAAACTGGATTTACTTAAAACATCCTGTTGATAAAATGATAGTCTCTGGGTTGTACTGGTATATACAAGGAAGTATCATGATACGGTAACACTGCATTCAACTTAAAAATATCACTTGTTGTAGTTGAACTTATGTTGCTGCAAAACTTATTTCATCATTGTATTGTGTGATCAATGTATGCAACAAATTACAGCTTTTATACTCCACAGTGACTTTAATGCTGTGTATTCCATTTTGAAAACAAAAATTGAACAAACACAAATAAAACGAGTTCTTGTATTCAAATCATTCTGCTGCTACAATATACTGTCATCAGTAGTGATTGCAATGAAAATGTATTTCCACTTGATGTCACACTCATTGAACCCCCCATACTTGCTACATTTTAACTTTGGGACAACATGTACCAAATCAAGTTTTGTAAATTTAGAATCCCAGGTCAATATATATATATATATATATATATATATATATATATATATATATATATATATATATATATATATATATATATATATATATATATATATATATATATATATATATATATATATAAGTAAACAGATATCCTTGGGACAACATGTATCAAATCAAGTTTTGTAAATTTAGAATCCCAGGTCAATATATATATATATATATATATATATATATATATATATATATATATATATATATATATATATATATATATATATATATATATATATATATATATATATATAAGTAAACAGATATCCTTGTGGGAAATTACAGACAAGGCGATGCGGAAAGCAGAGCGTTATACAAATGTACATAATAACACAAATTACTTCAAGTACAAAGTAATAATATCTGTTTCATGCATCCTGCAATCTTCAGACATAAGATAATATACAGATAGATTGATGTAATCACATCTGCCATCTCATGTGCCCTCAGCAAATTAATCCTCTTCCTGCCAGGCTCCATAGACAAACCATAGAAATAAATAACACTTGGGAAAAAGAGGAATAAGCTACATGTGGACTTTGGCGATTCAAAACTGCGCGCAACATTAAACTGCCCAGTTTTCATATTAGGAATACAACAGCACTGTTTTCTGCACAACCATGTTCTTTACTCAAACATCTACAAGCATATTTGTTTGATCCTTTTTGTAAGATTTGATTTATGTTGACTTGTTAATCAGTAGTACGTGTAAATCAATGCACAGCCACTTGTACCTCAATAAAACAAGATACAGCCTGTATAAACTGCTCTAACTTACAACCCTTGATACCAATTGTACCATTCTCCAAACAATGGAAATAGGTTTGAGATTGCTAGAAAAGAAATATTTATCTTGGAATGCTTATAGACACAGCCCAAACATGACTCTTTTCTTTTGGGTGGCTCAAGCAACAATAAACAATTGCAAGATCGGCACTCTTATGGACTGTAGTTTAACCATCTGAGTTTGAAATATATAGATAAGGCTAACATGGATCAGGGGTCTAGCTTTCGAATGACCTTCTAGTTTTCTTCAGCATGATTTGACCTCTAGAATGAGAACTAGGAATGAACAGTTGACTGTTTTCTCCCTGTGTAAAACTTTTTGTAAACTCTTCCCGTTGCAGAAACAAACTTCTCAAATTTTGGTTCCACCAGCACAGCAAACTACCAAACAAGCAAATGTGAAATGGCATCCTCATGACACAAACTTTAAATTTGACTTGACAATCACAATTATTTCATTGATGAACTTGGCCATTACATGAGTGTCTTAAACAGTCCATGCAATGGTTATATTACTTGATTTTAATATCCCGATGTTATCAACACCAAAGTTGACTCGAAGACAAGATATTAGAGTTATGTTCAATAACTGTAAGCGGGAAAGGGCAACATCCCATAAAAGCAGCTCATCTGATTTTCTACAGTGCTGATAAGCCATGACCAGGTGTTATAAGCATCATAATTTTATTATTGTTGGTCACGAACAAATTGAACCTTACTCTACAGGGCATTTTCCTGAAAAACTTGCTATTACCTACTATATTTCTCACCGGGGTGTGAACTCTACTATATTGTGAACAAAACAGTTCCGAGAGTTAATCATTGACCAAATAATGCAAATGAACAAACTTTAGATACTGTATCTTGTACTGGCATGGGATATCTTTAAAATGATAGTGTCCATATTTACAACCAATCATTATTGCATCTCTGTTATCAGCTCTTGACTCTAACACTACTTCCTGAGTGAAACCTTATGGGGTTGTTAAAAAGACATCGATCAACTATCAGATCAAGGGTCACACACTGTGTCTTCCGATTCTTATTGTACCATCAAAGAGAGTGTAATGGCACAATACACTGAATCCTTTTATAACATTGAGGATAGCAATTTAAGGAACTACCTATCTCTGATAAATTTTCGCTCAATCACCTTCATTGATGACTTTAGCACCTGTGTCACCAGACCACAAAATTCAGTAAAAAGTCAAGTAACAGTAATATTGGTGGTCTTTCTTCACATAAACTAATTGGAAACTTCATTTTATTTCTTATCAGGCTTGTACCTGCAGTTCATTGAATCAGTCTGTTTCATGGTAAAAGTTACACTTGACAATCTCAAGTGAACTTGATGGAACATCATTTTCCAAATTCCAGTAGTGCAGAATCAACAAAACTTTGAAAGAGTCTGTCCAAATCTTTTCCGCCTCATCTATTGTATACATAGGCATGAAGCAATACAACTCATAACCTTTGACAGGTTCTTATAATACAGGACAGAGATGACAGCAATGGAGTACATTTCAATACACAGTTTTCCATACCTCAAGAAATTTAATGATATCTTGAGCAATTGCTGATAGTCGAAAAACACCATCACCAGATACTGTTAATGAATTGTCCACATACCTGCTACAGATTTCCACACTGATGATCTTGTCAGTTACAATAATAAATGGTGGGGAGTTCACAACAACTTCGAACTTCGGAAGAACTGTGAATGTACATGGATATACAAAACGTGAGAAAACTCCACTTTTCAGCAAACGAGGAATATTTAAAAGTCATTGTCATAGCCTCATCAAGATTACAGGAAATGTTTCTGTTCATGCAATAATCAAGTAAAGTTAGGGACCATCTCAGATTGTGGCATAAGTTCAAAAAGCGAAATTCATTCATTTACGGGGGAGGGGGGTTTGACCTCCATTCATTTAGTGAACTTCACTTCTGCACTTTTTTTTGTGATTACAAGTTCTCTGCACATTGTGTGTAAAAATAAACAAAAACTCCACACTCTTACCAAAAAGATTTACTGCAACTGTTTCCAACTCATATGTGTCATGCTATGGTTAGTACTCAAATTTGATCGATTATTGACTTGACCATGTAACATGGTCAGGGGATATATATTCTTCAGAAGTGATATCAACATGATATCGTACTCTCAGGCAGACATCAACATTTCACACTTTTGAACTTTTGTTTAGGGGGAGGAGGGAGGGGGTTTTGATATAAACGAAGAAATTTCATTTCTTCAACTTATGCGACAATCTGAGATGGTCCCTTACACTGATCTAGTAATCAGGTTCACAACAAACACTGATAATAATCTTTTTGTCTGAGCACTCTCTGTATGGCAACTTCAAACAAAATTGGAACTCCTATATTGATACACATGTTAAAATTCAACTTGTGTGATAAAATAATAGCTTGCAAAGTTTGCACATCTAGATCTTTACACTATTTTATTCATTACATCTGAATTCAGAGTCATTAAGCCACCGGAAAATCAGACCAGTGTCTGACAGTATTGGTCAACTGTCTTTCATCACTAATTCTCGCTTGTGGTGCAAAAAAACATGGCTTCATTTGTTTTAAGAGTATACATATGTAAACTTTACAAACAATAGATGTATTTTGTGGTTTTTCTTTGTTTGGACGAAGTAAACATTGTATATCAGTAAATGTCCTCTTATTTTCCTACCTTTTCAAACCTTGGCTATTGTAAATTGTAAATATTCGTTTTACAGCATTGATCTAGACTTGTAATTTTGACACAAATAAAGCTGGTCACAAGGTGATCTCATTGACACTACCACTAGTTCCTGAGGCCCAACTTACCTGAATTATTCCTTCATAGATGGGGTCAGACTTGAGACAATCAAACACAGACACACAGACAAAAAATACACATGCAATATCTCTCCCCCCTCTTTCTTTCTCATCCATATTGTCCAAACAGTAGAAAAGAAAGTTGATCTTGTACTTACCATATTCAGCCACTTCAAATGTCTGTTCCGTTGTCTTGCCCTCCATCAGACTTTTGATCTTCCACATTCCAAGTACTGGTTCTTCAGACAGTTCGAGCTCCAACTCAACAAGACCATCTTCTGTTGTAACATTACTCCACTGCATCAGTCTGACACCGGCTGGGTTTTCAATCCATACCATGGACAACTGAACAATAAAACACAAAAAGATTGTTTACTTTCACCTGCAACTCTACTTCATTTATTATCACATACGCGGTGCAGTAGCAGTAGCACATGCATATAGCACGCGAGTGTCTATGACTATGTACATTACATGTAATAAGTTCATTCATTTATAAACAAAGACTTCTGGCATACAGAAAATTTTAATCTCAGTGATTGACTGAACATGCCCATGAAAATTACTTATCTGATATTTTTCAGTTGATGTAAAAGATAGAGAAATTCAACTCCAGTACTTTTCTTCTTTTTTGCAGCTAAGCTCCTGAGAGAATTTTGAATTCAAAATAGAGTCATTACATGCCAGATATTTCCTCAGGACTTGACATAATTTTTCACAAAAATGTATGAAATTTATCCTAAACTTCTTTCTCAAAACACACTATGGGATGCATCTTCAATGATATTTACAGTAGCATCTTCAAAAGGATGTTTACTTGTGACAATTTTAACTCTAGACAATGGAAGTTTTTGGGGAGCTTTATGCATAAAATAACTCCCGGAGCTCTTGCAGCCAAATGAATGTTAATGCCACAATTAAGCCTTTCTATACATGTATGTGATGTCTCTAACTACCAGATGGTATTTTATTGAGTACAAACAGATACTTAAGCTGCACAAAGGACGCTCCTCATCAATATTTTTTCACTGATCAAATACATAAAGTGACTTCTGCTAGTATGTTGATATGTCCTTGGTTACGAATTCATTATCAAAATGAAAGTTTCACTAATCTTGCATTACTGTAATATACTACAATACATTTGATGGTATAAAAGTATAATATGAACTGCTAATTCAGCTGCATAGGAGAGAGTAGACAATGCTGTTTCAAACACACTATGACAAAGAAATTTTTACAATACAGTATATTATATCCTTAGATAAGATCTTACCATGGAAGGATACGGTTTGAATTCTGTTCCTTTTAAGTTTAAAATCCTGAAGAGCACTGTAGGAATAAAAATAGAGGAGGTTTCATAACAATGTCAACATTCCTCATAAAACTGATCATTCTCTATTTAATGATTAATTTTTTAAGTTTTGGAAAGAAAAACTATCAGAAATATAGTTGACTGATACATGTACATAACAATTCCAGACAACAAATGTTACCATTTTCCTACTACAGTAGGTCTGTTACCAACTATCCTGCCAAGTCAGTCAAGAGCCATGATGAGCCATAACTAATTTTTACCAACCGAGAAATGTCTAATTCATGGATATGATTTATTTGTGCTATACTTGACAGTTTAGACATCCCTTACTGTAAAACCAATGTAAACACCATGTGTGTCGCTATAGACTCAAGGGCTGTGCTGAGGCTTGCAGACATTAATGGATCCTATGTGAATATACAAGGCCTAGAATTCAAAGTGTCGGAAAATTTATGTAATTTCCATGACTTGGAAAGGGCCAATGGATACAGGACCACCAAAACTTAGAAAATGTATAAGTGATGTGCTATTAGGAAAGCATAGTGAAAGACATCAGTAAGACAGAAGTCTACAAACTAAGACTGGTGAAAAAGTGTAAAATTGTTAGTGTGACAGTGTTCAATGTAAGTTAAGAAAGTGAGATTCAGGCAAAAACATGTTTACAAGACCACTATGTCATTGATTGATGGGGATCTCCTATGTATCCATCAACTGTTTACAATGTGAAGTCACTTTGATAAACCTATCACAACCAATTTACAAAATATATATAGCATGGTATTAATTTACTCTTCTGCCATGAACGTTGGACAGTTTTGAAATCATCCAAAAAGAGACAATGGATATACCAGCGAAGAGCTGTACACAAAGCTAACACATTTGTTGTTTTGTTAACACACCCATAGTCTGCCATACATCACAAATCAATGACATCCCTTAATGACAAGCACAGGCTTTCAACACTTGATGAGATGAACATCTGTTGGTTTCGAACCGGTTGTGAGATACAACGTATGATCAAATTTCACTGGAATAACCTCGACTGGATCATCCTTTGGTTCGCTCTTACACTGTTCACACAAAGTTGTGCCGTTACTTCAATGGGCGAAACTTTCGTCAGTGTTATAAAAGCAGTCTGAATGCTCAGCATGGGCTCAGCATCGAACAAGTTTTGTCCCAATTCGGCATGGTGTGTGTGTGTGTGTCTGTCTGTCTGTCTGTCTCCCAGGGCAGAGCTAAAAGCTGCGTCAGTCCAGATTTCTGTGTTTGGACGCATTACACCAGGCATGTGAAAACTGAATAATTAGTAAGAGCTAATATTCAACTTTAAATTTAAAATCTTATTGGGTCAGAGTTCACACAGAATCTGTTTTGCCTGGGTTGTCACAAACTCAGAATGTATGTCAGAGATATTCAGACCTTCATGTTATTACAATGCTTTACCAGTCTGCTGCCTGTGCCGACTCATCTCGGAGCAAGTGAAGTATATCGTTTTCATTGTGTAAAATTTCTGAAAAATTTCCGAGTTTGACTCCTTATTTTTCTACTTAATTTTGAAAGATAATAGTTCAAACCATTCTTTAGAAAAGTTTAAGCAAGCAAAAATTGTAATAGTTAGACTTTTAGGTATATGCTACTCTAGAAAAATTTCCGAGTTTGACTACTTATTTTTCTACTTAATTTTGAAAGATAATAGTTCAAAGCATTCTTTAGAAAAGTTTAAGCAGGCAAAAATTGTAATCGTTAGACTTTTAGGTATATGCTACTCTGGAAAGACGCTGTTTTATTTTTGAGTCTTAAGGGATCTACAGGAACGTCATTTGAGTATAATTAACAGCCCAAGAGATATCCACATGTGCAGTGTTGCCGCCAGGACGTGCCCTTGCGACAATGTCCCACAAACGGAACATGTTGTCCCGCACTCTTGCCTACTGCGGGTCACCTCAGGCGCACTCCTGAGTCGACTGTTATGGGTGTAGTCTACAAGAAATATCTGTTACTCACGATGATCTTTGTTTTGCATAATTATTTTTAGGCTTACACAATGTACTTTCGGAGTTAGCTATATGATTAACAGTAATTAAAACGCTGCACTTAATATCATAATTTGCTTGACTGCAGTCTGTCTGAGCTCTGATTTGCGGCAGATATGGTATACTGCTTCAATTGCCTGAAATTCAAGCATAGCGACGCGGTCCCGGTAGCTTGAATTTTGTTCAGTGAAAGTGTGTTACGAAATAGTGCAAAATTTGATTGACAACTGCTTGTTGTCCCCAAAATGTACAAAATGTCCCCAAAAATAAATGGCAGTGGGACACAGTGTCCCCCGATCTAAAAATTCCTGTTTGCAATACTGCATGTGCACATGTGCTAGGAGATTTGGACAGCCATTTGCATTTTGTTACTCATGATTTCTTAAGCAGTTTTGCCTTCGGTGAAACTGACAATGTCCTGCTTGTGCACTATAGATGAAAATGCTGCGCAGGCCAGCTCTTGCAACCTGTGGAGTTCGTGTCCAAACATGGGATCAGAGTTTGTAACTCAACATTGTAAAATTGCATGTTCACCAGCTGGTCATCAAAGTTCACACATGGCTGCATCAGACTAAATCTGGTACAACATGTTAGATTGACAGCCTGCTGTAAACTCTTTGTTTTACTGAAGGAAGGATCAGAGACGCTTTGAGAAAAATAGTCCTACCTGTCTGTCCTGGTTTGTAAATGGGTTTGTCTGTTTGGATAAAAGTTTTTGCATTTCTTGACTGCAAATATATCCTTTTCCCATCAGCAAAAGAGAACTGGTCTTCAACAGACAGACTGTGTCCACTAACATTAAGTTTCACAGTATAATAATCATTGTCAAGTGAACGGTCTGGAATCTGAAAGAAAAGTTGTTTTGCTGTCACTACCTCTATTTCTGCTTGCCTCATTCATTCTAGAAAATGCTGTATGTGTTACACATCTTATCTGAGACTGCACATCCTTGAAATATTTTTCAAGAACAAATTTATGCTTAATTTGTATGAAAAAGAATGTGAAAGGGGAGTAATTTAATTCTCTGAAACCATTCATATAATTTATATGAACTGTAGAATATCTCTCAGCTAAGATAAATCTGGTGAACTTTTTTGTGTGAAAGCATGCTGCATTTTTCTGACACTTAACATTACTGTAATTTATTTCCTTGTCACAACAAACCTTGAGATCTAAGCATTCATCGTGACCATCCATGACATATTCTTCCCTGGCGATAACTTCACGCTGTTCTGTCTCTTCAGTCAAACTGATAGTGATGAGAACATCGTCTGTCACCTCTATCAATGTTATGCAAACTTTCTCAACTGTTCCAGCAATCATGGCTTTTGGAGCAGAGATGAGGTAACCCCTGGCATGAAAAGAGAGAGAGGAGGTCATATTCATTCTGTTCAATTTATGCATTATTCTTATTTCTAAAGTTAAAAAACATGCCACTATTACACATCTTTTGAATTTCCTATAATGACAGATTTATGAAGTTGCATTCTGATATTTGAGACAATTTACAAAGTACAGCGCTGTAAACACAGATGTCCACCATATTGAAGCTATGGCACTGAATGCTATTTAAAGGGAGTAGTGCAAGAAAATTAATGTTAAACTGTCTATAACTGAAATAATTGTAACCCAGTATCTTTTGCTCGTGAAATTAAATGCAACATGTATTGTTGATGGCAGAATTTTAGTCCTGAGTATAATTCATTTGTCAACAATGTCACTGTATACTGTATTATGTAAAGCTGATGATTCAAACGTCCACATATTTTAGGGAATGGAGTAAGAAAAATGTGTACAAAATGAAAATATTATCAAATTTACGATTTTGGTTTAGGGAATAGAGTAAGAAAAATATGTACAAAATGAAAATATTATCAAATTTGCAGAGCTCTTGTCCTTTCAAGCATTAAAAATTAAAGGGGCACATTTTTTATCAGCCTTTCAATTATCTCTAGACTAATTGATTGAATAATCACAAGGAGAAAAAAAAGTATTAAAATCACATCAACGGTCGATGTGAAAAAGCACCACGAGGAAGCAGTTCGAGAACCAGAGATTGATGACTGCCTCTTGAAGCATGATGACCAGTGGATCAAGTTCAACCACAACAGGGATTACTCGCAACTGTAAATATGCTTAACAAGCACACTGTCACATGTTTTGTCCATTTGATGTATTTTGACACATTTGACATTAAGTCAAATGATATATCAATAAAATTTAAATCACAAACCCTAGGGTCTAAATTTTAATCAAGCCTGCCAGACAGTAATAACAGTATCACTTCCCCATCAGCCAAGTCAGTAAAAAGCTGTATTGAGCCCAAACATGACGTATTTTCACCCACTTGGCTTGGTATGTTATAGCATCTTTTGTCCAAAAAAATCAACTTTACAGTATTATGTTTTCAACAGCCTTCAAATGTACAGTATTATGTTAAAATACATCACATGGAATATGTTGTGTTTCATTAATTTTAACCATCTTGACCTGGTGGTGAAATATGGACTTGGCAGGAAAAGGGTTCATTTCCTCATCATGAAATCTTTGAATGGCATGATTTTTAGAGCAAAACTTTGAGATGAATATCAAAACAAATGGCTTGGTTAGAACAAAAAATTGAAATTTCAAGATGCAACTGGTTTCCATGTTGGTGAGCTACTTTCCAGGGTCACATATGGATTAGATAACCAAGTGGAGTACAAGACTATCACAGCCCATCTCTTGTGCAGTCAGCATGTTAAGCTGGCTTGTGCTGACCCGGGCTACATCAGCCACAGCGCCTTGCAAGAAAGGGGATATGAGATAGAATGCAGAACAGAGGTAACAAACATACCTCCATCGCATGTGCATGTAGCTTACCAGCTTGCCCCCTTTTTACAAATATCTGTTTCGTGTCTGATATGTTTACATGGGTGCTGGGAAAGAAGCTCAAAAGATGCAAATTTTGCTATTTATGTAACATATCTCACTCTTATCATGTTATATGTACTTGCAAGTAAAATTTTCAAGGGTCTCTGCAGTAATGTTTACTCTTTGCATACTTTGACAGACTTGGTCTTTGTTTAAATTGCATAATGTTATTGGCTATCAGACACAGTGATAGCAGAATCAAATGCCCTGGAGTCTGGGCATGCTTTGCAAAAAAGAACATAGCTTTATAATAGAGGGGAAGTTCACCAAGACTAATTTTTCGTATGTGCTACTGTAGCTTTTGGGATGCTTATTCCAGAAAAGCCATTTTTGCCATGTAGGTTTTTACAAAAACGGACAAAATAGTAGCAGAAGTTGTGGTTAGGGCTTGGTCAACTTTAATGTATTTTGAATCATGGGGAAAAAAGGGCCAAGCTTGGCGCTTTCATCACATGATATGGCAGAGACAGATTTTCCCGAGTCTAAAACTTCAAAATTCTGTCATGGTATAGAAAGTGTGGGGGCCATTTTGAAGCACATGGAGTGAATAAAGTTTTTATCAGATTATTTTTGTGAAAATAAATGCCTTATACTTCTCTACAGAGTTAACACGTAAATGGCGGTGATTTTGAATTACAAGGGTCTGTAAATATTGTGTAATTTATTTCTCTGGTACTATATTTTTCAGGGCAACAACTGATTTTATTCTTGATTTCCAAGAAGACTGGTTTGATGTCTCTGTACAGGAAGTTTGAGCAAAAGTTTCAGACCTTTAATTTCGAGATGTTGAGGTAGTTCAGTTCATGTCAGATCCTGTTGATGGTACGGAAGTATCTGTCAATGTTATTCTTGAAACTATTCACGTCTTTAGAAAGTACTAGAGAGTCAGATAAAGAGTTCCACTCATCAACAACGCGGAGGGAGGAAGTATTTACGGATGTCAAGTCTCAGTCCTACACGATTTCTTTTGCAGCTACTCTGCATGTCCTCTTGTAGTTTTACACAAATATGTTGCAGTCATCTATATTTTTCAAAATCTTGTACACTTCTATCATATCACCTCTTACACGATGAGTTTCAAAGGTGGTTAATTCAGGTGAGGATAATCTATCAAAATATGATTTGCCTCTTCATTCTTGGACAGACTTGGTAAAACGGGCCTGAACTTTCTCCTATCTGAGAATGCTCTCCGCTATATGATATCAATCACTAATGCACAATAATAACGTGGTAAACGGTCAACAATGCGGTACTATTACCACAGTGGTGAGCATTGTTAGAAGTTACTGTAGAGGTACACCTCCTCTGCGGTTAAAGTTATTTTGTACGAGCTGTAAAGGCCATCGACTAGTTCGAGTAGCATGCCTACAAAGGCACGCAGGCTCGATCGCTTGTGCAACTGATATGTGAACCTTATCGTAGGTGTAAACTTTACATCGCGAGCACCTGTGGCTGTGCCATCCGTGAAAGCGGTAACTCGCAACTACCTCCGTTGGCCACTCCGATCTCAACACGGTCACTCCAAAAAGTTCCCGTGGATCTCAAGTTAGTTTCTCTCTCTCTCTCTCTCTCTCTCTCTCTCCGTTCATACACAGTTCCTCCATGGAGAGACTAATTCGTACCACAGTCGCTTGCAGTACAGGCAGCTGCCCTCGATGTGCATCGAAACACACACAACTGTGGTTCGTATACACACAACAACTCACCATTGAAACATCCGTCGCGGTCGAGTGAGGTTCACAACATCACTGGCATTGGATATGAGTACAGGAGCTCGGCTCCTGGTAGTGGTAGTGGCTTAGTTCTTCTATGCACCCAACTTACCCGTAGTTGGATGCATGCAGAACGAGAGTAGAGTCATCTCTCATGGGCCGAACACCCCCTAGCGCCCGTGGATTTGCAACACTGCACTGCAAGCTGCACGAGCACGCTTACTGTATTACAACTTGAACTTATACACTCATCGAAACGTAAACTTTTTAAATAGTTCTTACCTTTCTGCGAAAGCCTGCATCGCAAGAAGCGATAGAAGGATAAAGGATGCAACTGAGTGCATGTTGAAATACGGCCCAGGTCACCTCAAGAAGTTGTCTTTTCTGCTCTCCTTTTAACGGTTATCTGTCCTCTTTGAAACTGTGGCTTGCTAATCACTGCTAATCATGCTTTATAATGTTTTGGCCGAGCCGATTCACCGCTGTTCTGGACGCTGCTAACAATACTTGCGCGCACTATTTCCTTGACAGCTTAATAATAATTCAAAACAGGGTCAAAACGATGGCGTATTCAGTAGATCGTTGGACGGATTTGTGTATTGCATGGACATTGAAGAGATAAACGAAACATTTTTTTGAAAAAATTGGCGAACTTAAAAGATTGTCTGCAATGATGGACGTAATAATTTTAAGAAAGTGAGAAGTAAGTCGGCCATGTAAACTTTGGAACGTAGACTTCTGACGTCACCCACAGTATCAGGCGATGCCAAACGCTGAAGAACGTAAACAACTTCCGAACAGATTTGCTATTGTCTTCTGTACAACGACCGGATGTTATGGAGAAGACACAGGGTCGCGGTAAGCTCTGTTTCTCGGAAAGTGGCACACGTGTAATAAACTTCCTCTGCAATCTTTTTGAGGCGAATGCGATCCCGATTTTTATTATAAATTGATTCTCGGAAGTCGCCCCGACGGCGACGTCGTACACATAATACAGAAATCGCAGTCACCGCCGGTCAGATTGAAGTTCAAAGGGTCAACACACACGGTCACTGGAGTGACATGACCATGATCACCGCAAGACAGTAGCGCAGGCAGCAGAACGAGAGCTACCTGTGCATGCTACTCTGATACATCGTATTTTCTTTAGGGACGGACCATTAGATCTTGGGAGGGGGGTGGTCAAAAACAGAAAAAAAAAATTTTCAGAGCAAAAAGTTAGGAAAAAAAAAATCTTCAAACTAGTTTGCAAAATAAAAAAAAAATCGGAAGACAAAGGCGTAAAAAAAAAATCTGCAAAAGTCTTTAAAATTTTGAATTTTTTTTAGATTTTACCGACTGAAAGCAACTTTCTGTATTTTTTAGTACATCCTCCAGGCACATTTTTCATTGTAATTTATACATTTAGAGTGACTGTATCCCTTATACTGGAAGTTGTGATTATCTTAGCTTTTCAGGACTTTTGTATTCTGATCACTTGAAAATTATGAAATTATAGAGCCTGTTTTCTACTTGTTTCCTGCGTACAAACCAAGCAGGTACACTAGGTAAAACATTGAAACTATGGTATGGTTGTCAAGACAGAAAGTTGTATTTGCCTTTTAAGATCAAGGTAAACAGATGCAGGCTACATCAGTTTCATTTTTTTTCACAGCATTTTATTGCAATGATGAATGCAAGAATGGGTGAACAAGTAGAAACACGTCAATAATGATAAAACAACATATCAAGTCATTATGTGTTATTTTGCTTTTAAAAAGGCATTTTCAATTCTTTTTTTCTCAAAAAACAGCCTCAAAAAACAACAGCAACACATGTTTTAACATTCAACAATACACTACCGTACGTAGAATGCCATCTATCCAACAAATCCCAACACAAAAACACACAAAAGGGTTGAACTTTGGAAGTTTCTCGATAGCAAATACTGAATAAATCTGCATGAATAATCGTTTTTGTGTAGCAAATTTCAAAGAAATTGGACAAGCCCTTTCAGACAAATATTGAAATTTCAACACATCTATACACATCCAATCAATTTGGACATGCTGCTACAGAGAAATAGATGTTTTGATCAAAAAAGTGCATCAATTGCTCTAAAAACACAATATGCAATTTTAACTATATTATTTAGCTTATTTTAGCTTCTCAGCTTGTCAAAATTATTGTAAATCATGAGATATGCATGATGTTTGGTGGGGTGAATGTAGGCATTTCACCACGCAGTAGAAAGGGAAGCCAGGAAACAAAATAGTAAACCAAATAACACCATTTTTATCTCTATTTTTCAAAAGCTCCAACAGCAGGAGGGGGGACACCCCCCTCCTGACCTCCCCCCGCAAAAATACTCCCCAAGTGCCACCAAATACACCATTATAATCTCTATTTTTCAAAAGCTCCAACGGCAGGAGGGGGGACACCCCCCTCCTGACCTCCCCCCGCAAAAATACTCCCCAAGTGCCACCAAATAACACCATTTTAATCTCTATTTTTCAAAAGCTCCAACGGCAGGAGGGGGGACACCCCCCTCCTGACCTCCCCCCGCAAAAATACTCCCCAAGTGCCACCAAATAACACCATTATAATCTCTATTTTTCAAAAGCTCCAACGGCAGGAGGGGGACACCCCCTCCTGACCTCCCCCCGCAAAAGTACTCCCCAAGTGCCACCAAATAACACCATTTTAATCTCTATATTTCAAAAGCTCAACAGCAGCAAGGGGACACCCCTCTCCTGACCTCCCCCCCCCCCCCCGCCGTGACCGCTTCGTGGCCGCTTGTGATGCTTGGCACCACATCTTTGCCCTCTTTATCTTCAGACAGCGACGAACTAAAAAAAAATTATAAATCTGAAAATTTACTCTGAAAAAAAAAATTTGCACAGCTAATCTCAATTGGAAAAAAAAAAATTCAGAAATTTACAATAGTAAAAAAAAAATTTTCACAATTTCATTGTGACCACCCCCCTCCCAAGATCTAATGGTCCATCCCTTACCTTCCTCGTTAACTACATGTATGCGGGTTTTTTTTCTAATTTGGAAAGTTGCAGATTTTTTACCCGTTTTGTAAGGAAACCTTTTAACTAGAAGATTAAATCCGAAGGGCGCTCCACTTGCACCAAGGGCACTCGACTCAACGCATTGCAAGCGAAACCGTCACTGATGCAACAGTATTAGAATAAGCCTAATATAATAACTAGTTGCATCAGTGACGGTTACTTCGCTTGCATTGAAGCGAGGGCCTGTGACTGTAAACAATCGATAATAATAATCTTTAGGCCTATATACAAAACTAATACACGATCAAGAGGAACGACTGCATTCACAAATATGATTGGGTAGGGAATTGGAGCAATACAGGATGGGGGGAGTTGAAAGTTCTGGGCCAGTACAGGGGATTTGAATTTCCATGCACTGACTTATAAGAGATTGATCTGAAAATAGTTTGGTACCCTATTTTTGTTACATTTTCAGATATCTCAGTTTGGTAGTATGGGTATTCAATAAAAAAATAAACGAATAACATCATTCAATGGCTCTAATATTAATAATATTAATCACATTCTGGTATTATTACATTTATTTTTTAAAAAGTCTAAAATAGTATAAACTCCATTGAATTTCCATCAACGAGTAGACCTTGTGACATTTAAAGTGAAACATCAGTCGTGATGTTTTACGGCAAACGTCGAGTTATGCTGATAGGCCTAAATGTCATCGGGTTTAAGCTTATGGTGTTCTCAAACTACATTTGCAATTTGAAAGTAAATTTATGTAAACAAACAAAATGGCCGCGGCTCTCCACCTACGATGCGATGTTACGACTTAAAAATTTGAAGGACTTCGATGAACTATGATATTTCTGGTAGCTGAATACGGGAATAATATGTAATGTATGTTCAATCTTGTAATGTTTTCCCTTAAGTTCCTGTAATTTCAGCGGTGGCGTTCGCACGGTACAGTCTACCTAGCCCCACAGGCGTACGGAATGTTTCCTAGATCGTCCCATAGGCATGATAGGCGCGAAGCCGTTTTTTTCTACGGGCGGCACATGCGGCAGCCCCTGGTGAACTCCCCTGGCGTCGGGTGAGAGGCCATAGAAGCGTCACATTACACAAAGCAACCTCGAAACTCAGGGCTAGGCACAGGCGTACGGAATGTTTCGTAGATCGTCGTCGGATGGAAAGTGACTGACACTGTACTGTGAGGCCGAAGGCCGAACCTCAGTACTGTATAAGAATACTATACAGTACTGAGGTTCGGCCTTCGGCCTCACAGTACAGTGTCAGTCACTTTCCATCCGACGACGATCTAGGAAACATTCCGTACGCCTGTGATGGAACCCAGGGCTATCTCCGAACTAGCAGTGAACGGCGTGGCGTACGCGTGACAGCGATGTCGCCCGCGCGACACCGGTTGGCATGGCAACTCTCAGTGTAAACGACATGGCTGCGGCATCTTTCCTCTCCGTACGACGATCGAGCACGATCTAAATCTATAGAAAGTTAAAACACTGGAAAGTTTTCATAGTTACCGATTTTAATAAATATTGCCCCGTAAAAAATTCTTCCCGTGCGACTATTTTTGAGTCCTGGTATCTTTTCTTATGGTTTAACACCTCAAAATCTAAGGTTTTTCTATCATTCGTAAAATTCTTGGCATGGATATACAATACACGGTCAGGCCTATACCCTGCTCCTTGCGTGGTAATCGTATCACCATTCTTAACATTATCACTTTTCTTATCGTCAATATTTTTGGCATTCTAGGATGTTGTAAATGGATTTGTACTTTAAAAATAAATTCATGATTTTTATATGCCGTTCATACACAGGCCATTGAAACGTCTCTGAAACGGTTCTGGGCCAATACTGACACAGAAAGTTATGTGTGGACACTCCGAAATGGTTCTGAAGCGTTTCAGATTTGAGACGGTTTAGTCGGCCCGACCAGAGCCGTTGTAGGGATTAACTCTATCCGCAAATCGCTGTGTGGACAGACTGAGCCGCTTCAGAAGCGTTTCAAACGCCCTCACGCGACAAGTATTTGTAACATAAAACAAACAACAACCAATATACAATATTCACTTTCGCCATGGCTGCCGAACACAGTACTACATCTCGCGGTGTACTGGTCCGACGAAGAGATAAGCTTGATACCAAAAACCCTATCAATTCGACCAGAAAAAATTCATTACGATTTGAAAAACGTCGAATTAATAGGAAATTAAAACTGCCGAAATAATTTAGTGGTCGAATTTAATTTGGAACGACGAGGATGAAATTTAAGCGAGACATTTTTGCCATGTTGAGACTGCTTCAAAGCATGGACTGTGAAATTTTGTGAGGTCGACAAATTTCGTAACAAAAAAACCTCAAACGCACGTTGGTGTCACATCAAAATCAAAGTGGCCGCGATTACAAACGGAACAATCTGTGAGACTGCCACCGGCCGCTCGACGGACGACACGTAAGTTGACATCGTGTGCCAGCCCTTGGAAATATATTGTAACTCCTTGACAGGCAGATGAGATAGTCTTATAGCGTTTGATGCATTGAAAGTTTGTAAAAATAATAAAAAATGACATCACCGATCATAAGAAACGTGGTGTTGAAGATAATAGTTTTAAAAGAAGACTATGACGACCATATTTCTGTAAGTATTATCTAACTTTAGAAAACCAACATCTGAAGATTTACTTTCACCAACACTTTTGGATTTGTTCCACTCTTTATTATAAGATTAGTCGAATTTCTGGAAAGTAGGTGTACATTTTCGATGTCTGTGTATCGTCTACACCGAAGTCATATCCGAAAGAGTATAATCAGTTCGCGACCGCGTAAACCTCTCTCTCCCTCTCTCTCTCCGGCATTTCAATGTTTTATATTGTCGACATTTATATATCAGTCTGAAGTTTCAGGTCACTGCTCATTGCAAGTAGTTGATGTCAATTTTTCCGTATCGGGCATGGTCTCTATCGTCACTCTAATTGTTAGTGTTTTCCTGTTATATTCCATATCAAACTCAAAACACAACGTAAACAACGCTGATAATATATTGCATATTTCGTATCGAAAACCGGTAAAGTTCGTAACTGGTGACATGTCACGCCCTGGAGAAAGTTCATCACCATCGATCGAATGTCCGTGGCGCTTTTGCTTCCAAATAGACATATTGAAATGCACAGGGAACTTCGCGGTATGGCAATTATATGAACTTTACCTTGAAGAAAGTCTGTGACTTTAAACTGGCCGTACAACCAACAATAAACATGGCGGAGCAATGATACCGATTTCAGAGACTTCGATTTTTTTTCATTGCGACCTCGACCGCTGGTGAGAGCGAGTCGTCTATTTTTTTCCCACTGGCTATTTGGCTTTGAATTTTCAATTGCCATCTTGCGCTAAGTTAAAGCTAAAAACAAGACGGGCGTTCTGTGTAAATCAATAAGCCTTTTGAATATGAAAAAATCGGACATCTGAACCTCAACACGCAGTTTTAAAGTTGTTCTCCGAATCAGGACAGGGACATCGGCCCGGGACATCGGTGAGGCCGGATTTCACGTAGTAGCTATGGAACCGACGGCTCTGTCTATGGTTCGTTGTAAGAAACCATGCGATGTACGCTCCCTTGGGCCGTGGAATTTCGCCGTATCGCCTCTACAGACTACACCGTCTATTACCTAACCATGCTATTAAACAATCACACGATAGTTCAGTAACATATATCTTCATTAATCTACCGATCATCCACCGTCGAACACTTCGAAAACAATGGTCGCGGTCACGGATTCAAGGACGTTCACAAGAAGAAATTATCAATAAGTGGCGCGCAGAATTATTTTTACTGGTTTTGAGAACTTCTAAAATAACTTGTAATCTGTATATCTTCACACATCGAACCGATATTGTATACCTATCACCGTCGAGAACCGATATTGCATACCTATCACCGTCGAAGTTTATGTCTTTCACTGTAGAGTTCTTTTTATCCAAAACACATATTCAGAAGAGTCCCACAGAGCAGTCAAATGAAAGGATAATTGCTTCAAGCGAATGAAATTGCACGAAAGAATGAAAATCAACAGCACACCATGGACGTGATTTAAAACAATAGAGCTTGTGAATAGGACTATTTGAGTAAAAAGTGCCGTTTTTCTCGCAATTTTAGCAACTGTAACGACCCTTTATTCTTTAATACCTTTCCATAATTGAATTAAACTAGGTTTAGGGCTTATACACACAGTGTACACTGATGTACAGAACTTTAAAAAGTATTCTGCTGGTAACGAACAGGGGTTTACACTCTAATGGGCGCAGTAAAACAATGGTCACGTCCATAGATTCAAGAACGTTCACGGGGAGACACGATGGCAAATAGTGCAGTGTCGTAAAAAAATTGCTTAGACTAGTTTTAAGAACAGTACAATATCTGGTCATCGGTGTACCGCTACCTGTGAATCGAAACGACAAGTGTAGACCTATAGCTTCGAAATTTTATGGGAGAGACACCACGACTGAGACCGACAGTAGCATAATAAACTATTCCCAATTGTTCGTCGTGTTTAATACAGACATCTCTGTAGGTGATTCTGGTTTCTCTTGAATCAAAAGTCCGACATTGACAAAATTGACATAAAATAAGTCCGAAAAGTTATGTTTTATTCAACTAACTGATTCATCTCCTTTGATATCCCCTATTAGCTACATGTAAACAGTCCGGAAAGACTGACATCGATGTCTCCCGGGCCCCCATTTCTTCACCGTTTTGCAAAACATCTCATCAGCCGGACGCATGGGCAATATCTTTGTACGTTGGTCAAAACTAATGACAGTATAGGTCAGGATGTAACATCGGTCAAAGTAATATTGAATATGGAAGACGAAAATGCTTTCATTGATTGACAAAAATGAGAGGGAACGAGTCAGTAAATATCGAACCATAAAGGGGAGATCGAGACTGCCATCCCCCATGATTAATCAACTGGGAACAAATATATATTTCGATCAACAGACTTACACAACCAGAGACAGCATTTTATTCAGCTTTAAAATAAGTCACCGCCTTTCCTATAATAACACCCCGTTTGCTTTTCGATCTACTCTGCTCTGTCTCCAATCGGTATGGCCGTCCGGGTTTCGCCTGCCGTACTGACTGATACATGGTTATTTCTTCACATATTTTTTCATCGTTTGGCATAAAATACAGCATCTCTTTGGTGCACAAGGCAAATCAACGTTTAGAAGGAAAGTCACAGGAGGTTAGGATATTATATACCGTAGGTGAAATTAGAATGGAATGTTGAAGATGAAAAGACTTTTATCAGTCGACAAAAATTGCCATAAACCGAGAATTGAGATTGTCTATATGATTTATTAATTGGGAACAAAAATATTCGATTGAGTCATTAAGTTTGTGTTTGATTCGTTTTAAAATGTGTTCCTACATTCTTATCCGATTGTTTGTGTTAATAAAAATGTTTGTTTCGCCTCGGATATTTGTAGGGAAGTTTGGATTATACTGTGTTCCCACTAGCCAAACCAACGCCGCCGGTAACTAACGGTTTTGATTGGTAAACACCTGTGGATTAACCCTTAATCTCTACTTATGTCCATACACGGAATTTCCTCCGGTGTTTTGAGGAAAACACCGGTGTTTTGCGCCCTCTACGTTCAATATATGTCTATAGTACAGGTTGGATATAAACAACAATGGCGGATGTCCAGGACGCAACTGTAGCGGCGTGTCTCCTGTATTTTCACCTTCATATGCGATCCAGACGGATTCAACAGTTCAATCGTCGCCTCAGGAATGCATAAACGGACTCACAACGAGACCCAAACATTGATATTCTTGCCTCGCTATTCGATGAGCAAGATCACTAAAACCCATTAAAATAATTTTTCACAAACCAAACAAAGGAAAGAATCTACACTGCGACTGATGAGAAACCACACTCGGGTTTCGAAACGCTAGCGTCAAAGGGCCACTCTATCAACTTTGTAACACCATAGGTCCGGCTGCGTCTCGCCATAAGCTTTCCCCACACAAACAAAAGATTAATACCGTACACACTAATCCAAACTTCCCTACAAATATCCGAGGCGAAACAAACATTTTTTATTAACACAAACAATCGGATAAGAATGTAGGAACACATTTTTGAAACGAACCAAACACAAACTCGACACAAAAACATTTTGGATAGTTAGGTGGGCAGCCTCTTTCACACTTTATACATGGGAGCGAGAGATCTGTTGTCTTCCATGGTTCGTGTCGAGTCCAGCTATGCGTGCTGTGCACTCGAGCTGATAGGTCAGAGGTAATGTTTTTGACAAAAGTCGTCGCGAGAGGGCGTTTACACCGTCGTTAACCGTTCTGACACACAATTTGCGTCGGCGCGCCGTTGCAGGTCTGACGAAATTCGACGCCGTAGATCGACGCCGTCGCAGCACCGTCGTTAACTGTTCTCACACGTGGTTTTCGTCGTTGTTTACCATAACAACGGCGTTCACAACGTTGTTAAATGCTGTGTCAGAACGGCCCTTTAGTGTGGACGGTAATGTTTTGTTTGTGTGAGGAAAGCTTATGGCGAGGCGAAACAAACATTTTTATTAACACAAACAATCGGATAAGAATGTAGGAACACAATTTAGAAACGAATAAAACACAAACTCGACACAAAAACATTTTGGATAGTTCGGTGGGGAGCCTCTTTCACATTCTTTACAGCCAGTACGACGTCGTTCGGTTCAGCCATCTTGTTATGCAGTCTGCTTGGCCATACACACCTTTTGAACTCGAGAGGGCGCATTAAGACGTCTTAAATATCAAAACAATGGCTTAATTTTGTGAGTATGGACACGAGCGGACCCAAACTATTAATCCCCTGTGTTTACAAATCACAAATAAAGTCGCTGAAACGTTTCAATTTTTGCCTGTATGAACGAAGTATTAGAAGATGATGATAGGCCACGCTTCGTCCAACCAATTATAAGCTTAATGGGGATAATATTGTTATGTAGGTCATTTCCCCCACACTCATCATGACCTGAGTTCAATTAGTCTAGAACATTCTCAAGGTCACTGCCCTTGATGACCTCACAACCTTGAATTCAATTAGTCATGTTTGGAATGTTCTGGAAAGTTGATTAGTTGTGTAAGGGAGATAATTTTAGAACAGTAATTAGCATGTCAATAAAAGTTCTAGATTGTTCTTATATGCCTTTATAAAAGGGACGTGCTCAGCTTCCAGTCAGACTTTTGGGATCGTGTCTCTTGTGTGTTACTAAACTCCAGCAGTAGTCATTCTCAAGACTTTTCAAGACCTTCACTGCCAACGCTGGATTTATACTGTGGACTTTGTGCAGCTTCAAGCCTGCAAGGACTGTTCATTCATCCAACTGACTGTTACAACTCTGAGACTGGAGCTTTGCCGTCCCAGCTGAGATAAGTAGTCTGTACACTTTTAAAGCTTGTACTCTATCCCTGACTTAGCAATTAGTTTTATTTTCGTAATAAATTTTGTTTAAACGTTAACTGCTGAGTTCACCCTTTTGTTCGTTTTCTCTGCACGTAACAAAATTGGGGGCTCGTCCGGGAGACGAATATTTTGAGCCGTTTGACAACATTTTGACAGCCTTTTCAAAACTACTATATACTGTGAACTCAGCGAAATTAATCATGGCGGAATTCAAGCCAGACGAATTTATGGATGACCTTGATCAGGACGCATTTGATTCCCTCAAAAGGACAACCTCATTGCACTGGCCAATTTCCTTAAAGTAGATGTCAAAAGATCTATGCGCAAGCGGAAATACAGTACCACATTGCAAAACATTTAGTTAATTCTGGCCATTTTAGAAGAGTCTGCCTTAAAAGATTATGAGCCTGAGTCTTCCTTCGAACTCAAAAAATTAGAATTAGAAATTCAGGCAGATTTGGAGCTTAAAAAATTGGCACTAGAAAAAGAAAAAATACAAATGCAATTACAAATGAAAGAAAAAGAATTGCAAATGGAAGAAAGACAGAAAGAAAAAGAAAGGCAGGAAAGATTAGAAATGGAAGAAAGACAGAAAGAGAGGGAATTGGAAATGAAAGAAAAAGAATTGCAAATGGAAGAAAGACAAAGGGAGAAAGAAAGAGAGGAAAAAGAAAAGGAAAGAGAATTAGCTGAACACCGACTGCAGTTAGAAATGAGACGTTTAGAGCTTGGAAAGTCAGGAAAATTCTTCCCTTCAGACAATTTTGACATCACTAAGCATTTCAGGTTAGTTCCCCCTTTCCAAGAAAAGGATGTTGATAAATATTTCCTTCATTTTGAGAAAATTGCTCAGAGTCTGGATTGGCCTAAGGAGTCCTGGTCTATGCTTTTGCAGAGTGCTTTGGTGGGTAAAGCCAGAGAAATTTACATTCAGTTGTCAGTAGAGCAGGCTTCAGATTATGATTCTGTGAAGGAATTAATTCTCAAGGGTTATGAGTTGGTGCCTGAAGCTTACCGTCAGAAATTTAGGGATTGTGAGAAGGTGAAAGATCAAACTTACGTTGAATTTGCTCGAACAAAAGAACAACTGTTTGACCGTTGGTGCTCTTCGGAAAAGGTCAGTCAGAATTATGACAAATTACGACAACTTGTTTTGATTGAGGAATTTAAAAGGTGCATCCGGAGTGACATCAAGACGTTTATCAATGAACAAAAGGCAGATACATTAGAGGTTGCTGCACGTTTGGCCGATGATTATTCATTGACCCACAAATCTTCATTTCTCAGCAAACCATCCCAGTCCTTTTCCTACAGAAACAATGCAGGTAAATTTAACTCCTCCTTTTCATCCAAGAATTTTTCAAAGGACAGTAGAAAATCAAATGACAACAGTTCACAGAGTTCAAGTAACACTCCCACATCATCAGATCCCAAGTCTCAATCTCCTTCTGAAAAACAGTTTGGTACACTTTCTTGTAATTATTGCAAGAAAGACGGCCATTTAATGTCAGAGTGTTTCAAATTGAAAAGAAAACGTGGAGGTCAAAGTGGTCAAAGTGGATCTAAGCCAACCGGCTTTATTTCTTCATCAACTCAATTAGAGTCTAATAATGTGTGCAACACATTTTCTGAGGTTAAACCCCTCTTATCCCCAATTAATGAGGTCAAGGTCAATTCTTCTCAAGATAGCATTATGGGTATTTTCGAGCCATTTATTCATAATGGTTTTATATCACTTTCTAGTGATTTCTCTTCCGCTACCCCTGTCAAAATTTTAAGAGATACCGGGGCTTCCCAGTCTCTTTTGTTGGCAGATACCCTGCCGTTTTCTGAAAAGTCATTTTCAGGTTCTAAAGTTCTTATTAAGGGGGTAGATTGTAATGACTACATTCCTGTTCCTCTCCATAATGTCTATTGTCTTCGGACTTTGTTTCTGGACCTGTGACTTTAGGTATTAGGCCTTTTTGCCTTTTGAAGGGATTCACCTTCTTCTTGGAAACGACCTTGCTGGGGACAAGGTCATTACTAATCCACTTGTGACTGATAATCCTAGTTTAGATCAAAATCCAGAGCCAATAGAGGAAGACATTCCCGGCCTTTTCCCATCATGTGCCATTACTCGAGCCATGTCAAAGAAAACTTCTGAGAATCAAAATACTCTCAAAAATAATGTCACAGATGTTGACTTAAATGACACCTTTCTCAGTCAGGTGTTTGACACGGATCATTCCGTTATCCCTCGTGGATTTGAAACTTCCAGTAAAACTTCTGCTGACCAAAGTCAGACATTTTCTAGATCAAATCTCATTGCAGAACAACACAAAGACCCAGATATTTTGTCTTTGTTTGACAGGGTAGATGATGAAGATAAAACTTCAGATAGCTCTGTTTCCTATTATACAAAATCTGGTATTCTCATGCGTAAATGGAGACCTCCAGACGTTTTGGTTGATGACGATTGGGCTATAAAACATCAAATTGTCGTTCCAAAGCCCTACCGTGCTGAAATATTGCGCCTGGCCCATGAAACCCCCTGGGCTGGTCACTTAGGAGTCAGGAAAACTTATCATAAAATTCTCAGTCACTTTTATTGGCCTAATCTCAGGCAGGATGTAGCACATTTCTGTAAAACTTGTCACACATGTCAAATGGTAGGAAAGCCAATCAGACCATTCCAAAGGCCCCTTTACAGCCAATTCCTGCATTTCAAGAACCATTTAGTAGGATTCTAATAGACTGTGTTGGGCCCCTACCAAAAACAAGATCAGGAAATGAGTACATGCTGACAATTATGTGTACATCAACCCGGTTCCCAGAAGCCATACCACTGAGAAACATAAAGACAAAGACTATAGTGAGAGCTTTAGTCAATTTTTCACTTTATTTGGCCTCCCTAAATGTGTCCAGTCCGATCAAGGCTCCAACTTTATGTCTGGTATTTTTCAACAAGTAATGGATCAGCTAGGCATTAAACAGTATAGGTCATCCGCCTATCATCCAGAAAGTCAGGGTGCTCTTGAGCGATTTCATCAAACTTTGAAAAACATGATTAGGACCTACTGTTTTGACACAGAGAAGCAGTGGGATGAAGGAATTCATTTTTTGCTCTTTGCTGTTAGAGAGTCAATTCAAGAGTCTCTGGTTTTAGCCCATTTGAGCTTGTATTTGGACATACAGTCCGTGGCCCACTTAAGCTCGTTAAAGAGAAATTCCTATCAGACGATGATGATTGTCTGAATATTTTGCAATATGTGTCAGATTTTCGTACGAAACTCTCTAAGCATGTGAATTAGCCAGAGAAAATCTTGAGTCATCTCAGCAGTCAATGAAAACCAAATATGATAAAAGCACCTCAAAACGGAAGTTTGAACCAGGTCAAAAAGTTCTTGTTCTACTTCCAATTCCTGGCAAACCACTCCATGCTCGTTACTTTGGGCCATACCTAATTGATAAGAAATTGAGTGATTTAAATTACATCATAATACACCTGACAGGCGAAAACAAAAACAGCTATGTCACATAAATATGCTTAAGCCATATTTGGATAGGGATAATCCTACTAAAACAAAGCCTGTCAGTACAGTCAGTTCTGGCCATTATGAAGATAGTGATACTGAAACTGACTTGAGTGAAAATACTCTAAACTCAAAGCTGGGCTCGGTCAAGCTTCAGAACTCAGAAATCCTGGAGAAGCTGGAGTCTACAAAGTTGGCACACCTCCAGCCAGAACAACAACAACAGCTGAAAGAACAATCCATGAACATTTGTTCCAAGATGTTCCAACGAGGACAAACATCATCTACCACAACGAAGATGTCTGCGACAGTAATCCAGTGGAACAACATCCAGACGGACTGAATCCTGCGAAAGCGGAATATCTCCAGGAGGAAGCCAAGTATTTGCCGAACAATGACTTTATCGAACTCAGTAAAAATAACCGGACTTTGCCGTGCATACTTTATGCCAAATTCAGTGCCATTTCAAGTTTTCCACAACAAATTGCAAGAAGATAGTCATGGGACATCCTGTTTGCTACTTTTCACACAAATTTAACAAATCTCAGAGAAACTACTCTAGAATTGAAAAAGAGTGTTTATCTTTGATATTAGCTTACAGCATTTTGAAGTTTATGTTACTTCTTCAAATCAGCCAATAGTGGTTTATATTGATCACAACCCTCTTGTTTTTCTGCAGAAATTTAAAGGCAAAAATCAGAGATTGCTAAGATAGAGTTTAATGTTACAGGAGTTTAATCTTGACATTAGACATATCAAAGGCAGAGACAATTTAATTGCAGACTGTCTCTCTCGTATTTAGAGTTTATTGTTGTTCACTTTCAAGAAATTTTATTGTTGTTCACTTTCAAGAAATTTTACTTTAGAGTAAAACAAAATTTGAGTACTTAAATCCTTTTCAAGATTACATTTGTAAAAGAAAGATTTTTCTTTGAAAAATTTTCTTTTTTGAAGAGGGGGTGTGTTATGTAGGTCATTTCCCCCACACTCATCATGACCTGAGTTCAATTAGTCTAGAACATTCTCAAGGTCACTGCCCTTGATGACCTCACAACCTTGAATTCAATTAGTCATGTTTGGAATGTTCTGGAAAGTTGATTAGTTGTGTAAGGGAGATAATTTTAGAACAGTAATTAGCATGTCAATAAAAGTTCTAGATTGTTCTTATATGCCTTTATAAAAGGGACGTGCTCAGCTTCCAGTCAGACTTTTGGGATCGTGTCTCTTGTGTGTTACTAAACTCCAGCAGTAGTCATTCTCAAGACTTTTCAAGACCTTCACTGCCAACGCTGGATTTATACTGTGGACTTTGTGCAGCTTCAAGCCTGCAAGGACTGTTCATTCATCCAACTGACTGTTACAACTCTGAGACTGGAGCTTTGCCGTCCCAGCTGAGATAAGTAGTCTGTACACTTTTAAAGCTTGTACTCTATCCCTGACTTAGCAATTAGTTTTATTTTCGTAATAAATTTTGTTTAAACGTTAACTGCTGAGTTCACCCTTTTGTTCGTTTTCTCTGCACGTAACAATATTGTTACGTGCAGAGAAAACGAACAAAAGGGTGAACTCAGCAGTTTACGTTTAAACAAAATTTATTACGAAAACAAAACTAATTGCTAAGTCAGGGACAGAGTACAAGCTTTAAAAGTGTACAGACTACTTATCTCAGCTGGGACGGCAAAGCTCCAGTCTCAGAGTTGTAACAGTCAGTTGGATGAATGAACAGTCCTTTGGCTTGCAGGCTTGAAGCTGCACAAAGTCCACAGTATAAATCCAGCGTTGACAGTGAAGGTCTTGAAAAGTCTTGAGAATGACTACTGCTGGAGTTTAGTAACACACAAGAGACACGATCCCAAAAGTCTGACTGGAAGCTGAGCACGTCCCTTTTATAAAGGCATATAAGAACAATCTAGAACTTTTATTGACATGCTAATTACTGTTCTAAAATTATCTCTCTTACACAACTAATCAACTTTCCAGAACATTCCAAACATGACTAATTGAATTCAAGGTTGTGAGGTCATTAAGGGCAGTGACCTTGAGAATGTTCTAGACTAATTGAACTCAGGTCATGATGAGTGTGGGGTAAATGACCTACATAACACACCCCCTCTTCAAAAAAGAAAATTTTTCAAAGAAAAATCTTTCTTTTGGAAATGTTATCTTTTAAAAGATTTAGTACTCGAATTTTTTTTTTTTTCTAAAGTAAAACTTCTTGAAAGTGAACAACAATAAACTCTAAATACGAGAAAGACAGTCTGCAATTAAATTGTCTCTGCCTTTGATATGTCTAATATCAAGATTAAACTCCTGTAACATTAAACTCCATCTTAGCAATCTCTGATTTTTGCCTTTAAATTTCTGCAGAAAAACAAGAGGGTTGTGATCAATATAAACCACTATTGGCTGATTTGAAGAAGTAACATAAACTTCAAAATGCTGTAAAGCTAATATCAAAGATAAACACTCTTTTTCAATTGTAGAGTAGTTTCTCTGGGATTTGTTAAATTTGCGTGAAAAATAGCAAACAGGATGATCTACCCCATGACTATCCTCTTGCAATAAAACAGCACCAGCAGCCGTATCACTAGCATCCACAGCTAATTTGAATGGCAAAGTGAAATCTGGTGCAGACAACACTGGGGCACTTTGCAGTATGGCTTTAAGTGTATCAAATGCCTGTTGGCATTGCTCTGACCAAACAAACTTTACTTTCTTTTTAAGTAAGTTAGTCAAAGGCTCAGTAATTGTGGAGAAATTTGGACAGAATTTTCTGTAGTAACCAGCCATACCGAGAAAGCGCATCAGTTGTCGTTTGCAGTTTGGTATGGGAAAACTTGAAAATGGCACTGATTTTAGCATCAACAGGTTTTACCTCACCCTGTCCTACAGTATGTCCGAGGTAAGTTACCCTAGCCCAACCAAACTCAGATTTGGCAAGGTTGACAGTCAACATTGCTTTGCTCAGTCTCTCAAAGAACTTCCGCATGAGCTTGATGTGTTCCTCCCAGGTGTCACTATACAGGACGACGTCGTCAACGTAAGCTGCACATCCGTCTAGCCCGGATATGACGTCGTTGATCATCCGTTGGAACGTTGCCGGAGAGTTCTTCATTCCGAATGGCATCACCTTGTACTGGAACAATCCGTCTGGTGTAACAAAGGCGGATATTTCACGAGCATGATCCGTCAGAGGGACTTGCCAAAATCCCTTCAGTAGGTCAAATTCGTCACATACTTGGCTTTTCCCACTCGGTCGATGCAGTCATCAATCCTCGGGATTGGGAAGTGTCTGTCTTTGTTAAAGTGTTGACCTTCCTAAAGTCCGTGCACATACGATAACTGTGATCTGATTTGGGAACAAGTATGCACGGCGAACTCCAGTTACTTTTACTGGGTTCAATAAAGTCATTGTCCAGCAGGTATTTGACTTCTTCCTGGAGATATTTCGCTTTTGTTGGATTCAGTCTGTATGGATGTTGTTTTACAGGCTTACTGTCCCCAACATCAACGTCGTGATAGATGACGTTTGTCCTCGTTGGAACATCTTGAAATAGGTGTTTATATTCGTGGAGCAGTTCTTTCACCTGTTGTTGTTGTTCTGGCTGGAGGTGTGCCAACTTTGTAGACTCCAGCTTCTCCAGGATTTCTGAGTTCTGAAGCTTGACCGAGCCCAGCTTTGAGTTTAGAGTATTTTCACTCAAGACAGTTTCAGTATCACTATCTTCATAATGGCCAGAACTGACGGTACTGACAGGCTGAGTTATAGTAGGATTATCCCTATCCAAATATGGCTTAAGCATATTTATGTGACATAGCTGTTTTTGTTTTCGCCTGTCAGGTGTTATTATGATGTAATTTAAATCACTCAATTTCTTATCGATTAGATATGGCCCAAAGTAACGAGCATGGAGTGGTTTGCCAGGAATTGGAAGTAGAACAAGAACCTTTTGACCTAGTTCAAACTTCCGTTTTGAGGTGCTTTTATCATATTTGGTTTTCATTGACTGCTGAGATGACTCAAGATTTTCTCTGGCTAATTCACATGCTTTAGAGAGTTTTGTACGAAAATCTGACACATATTGCAAAATATTCAGACAATCATCATCGTCTGATAGGAATTTCTCTTTAACGAGCTTAAGTGGGCCACGGACTGTATGTCCAAATACAAGCTCAAATGGGCTAAAACCAAGAGACTCTTGAATTGACTCTCTAACAGCAAAGAGCAGAAAATGAATTCCTTCATCCCACTGCTTCTCTGTGTCAAAACAGTAGGTCTAATCATGTTTTTCAAAGTTTGATGAAATCGCTCAAGAGCACCCTGACTTTCTGGATGATAGGCGGAGATGACCTATACTGTTTAATGCCTAGCTGATCCATTACTTGTTGAAAAATACCAGACATAAAGTTGGAGCCTTGATCGGACTGGACACATTTAGGGAGGCCAAATAAAGTGAAAAATTTGACTAAAGCTCTCACTATAGTCTTTGTCTTTATATTTCTCAGTGGTATGGCTTCGGGGAACCGAGTTGATGTACACATTATTGTCAGCATGTACTCATTTCCTAATCTTGTTTTTGGTAGGGGCCCAACACAGTCTATTAGTATCCTACTAAATGGTTCTTGAAATGCAGGAATTGGCTGTAAAGGGGCCTTTGGAATGGTCTGATTTGGCTTTCCTACCATTTGACATGTGTGACAAGTTTTACAGAAATGTGCTACATCCTGCCTGAGATTAGGCCAATAAAAGTGACTGAGAATTTTATGATAAGTTTTCCTGACTCCTAAGTGACCAGCCCAGGGAGTTTCATGGGCCAGGCGCAATATTTCAGCACGGTAGGGCTTTGGAACCACAATTTGATGTTTTATAGCCCAATCGTCATCAACCAAAACATCTGGAGGTCTCCATTTACGCATGAGAATACCAGACTTTGTATAATAGGAAACAGAGCTATCTGAAGTTTTACCTTCATCATCTACCCTGTCAAACAAAGACAAAATATCTGGGTCTTTGTGTTGTTCTGCAATGAGATTTGATCTAGAAAATGTCTGACTTTGGTCAGCAGAAGTTTTACTGGAAGTTTCAAATCCACGAGGGATAACGGAATGATCCGTGTCAAACACCTGACTGAGAAAGGTGTCATTTAAGTCAACATCTGTGACATTATTTTTGAGAGTATTTTGATTCTCAGAAGTTTTCTTGACATGGCTCGAGTAATGGCACATGAAGGAAATAAATCGGGTATCTCTTGTTCAATTGGCTCTGGATCCTGATCTAAACTAGGATTATCAGTCACAAGTGGATTAGTAATGACCTTGTCCCCAGCAAGGTCGTTTCCAAGAAGAAGGTGAATCCCTTCAAAAGGCAAAAAAGGCCTAATACCTAAAGCCACAGGTCCAGAAACAAAGTCCGAAGACAAATAGACATTATGGAGAGGAACAGGAATAAGTCATTGCAATCTACCCCCTTAATAAGAACTTTAGAACCTGAAAATGACTTTTCAGAAAACGGCAGGGTATCTGCCAACAAAAGAGACTGGGACGCCCGGTATCTCTTAGAATTTTGACAGGGGTAGCGGAAGAAAAATCACTAGAAAGTGATATAAAACCATCATGAATAAATGGTTCGAAAATACCCATAATGCTATCTTGAGAAGAATTGACCTTGACCTCATTAATTGGGGATGAGAGGGGTTTAACCTCAGAAAATGTGTTGCACACATTATTAGACTCTAATTGAGTTGATGAAGAAATAAAGCCGGTGGGCTTAGATCCACTTTGACCACTTTGACCTTCACGTTTTCTTTTCAATTTGAAACAATCTGACATTAAATGGCCGTCTTTCTTACAATAATTACAAGAAAGTGTACCGAACTGTTTGTCAGAAGGAGATTGAGACTTGGGATCTGATGATGTGGGAGTATTACTTGAACTCTGTGAACTGTTGTCATTTGATTTCCTACTGTCCTTTGAAAAATTCTTGGATGAAAAGGAGGAGTTAAATTTACCTGCATTGCTTCTGTATGAAAAGGACTGGGATGGTTTGCTGAGAAATGAAGATTTGTGGGTCAATGAATAATCATCGGCCAAACGTGCAGCAACCTCTAATGTATCTGCCTTTTGTTCATTGATAAACGTCTTGATGTCACTCCGGATGCACCTTTTAAATTCCTCAATCAAAACAAGCTGTCGTAATTTGTCATAATTCTGACTGACCTTTTTCGAAGAACACCAACGATCAAACAGTTGTTCTTTTGTTCGAGCAAATTCAACATAAGTTTGATCCTTCACCTTCTCACAATCCCTAAATTTCTGACGGTAAGCTTCAGGCACCAATTCATAGCCCTTGAGAATTAATTCCTTCACAGAATCATAATCTGAAGCCTGCTCTACTGACAATTGAATGTAAATTTCTCTGGCTTTACCACCAAAGCACTCTGCAAAAGCATAGACCAGGACTCCTTAGGCCAACTCAGACTCTGAGCAATTTTCTCAAAATGAAGGAAATATTTATCAACATCCTTTTCTTGGAAAGGGGGAACTAACCTGAAATGCTTAGTGATGTCAAACTTGTCTGAAGGGAAGAATTTTCCTGACTGTCCAAGCTCCAAACGTTTCATTTCTAATCTTTCCTGCCTATCTTTCTCTCTCTGTCTTTCTTCCATTTCTAACTGCATTTGTATTTTTCTTTTTCTAATGCCTGTCTCTCTTTTTCCATTTGTAATTCTAGTTTCTTGATCTCCAAATTTGTCTGCATTTCTAATTCTAATTTTCTGAGTTCAGAGGTAGACTCGGGCTCATAATCTTTCAGGCTGGATTCCTCAAATTGGCCTAAATCAACTAGATGTTTGGCAATACGGTACTGTATTTCCCTCTTGCGCATAGATCTTTTGACTTCTACTTTAAGGAAATTGGCCAGTGTTATGAGGTCATCTTTTCTGAGGGAATCAAATGTGTCCTGATCAAGGTCATCCATTTCCTCTGGTTTAAATTCCGCCATGATTGAATTTCGCTGAGTTCAAAGTATACAGTAGTTTTGAAAAGGCTGTCAAAATGTTGTCAAACGGCTCAAAATATTCGTATCCCGGACAAGCCCCCAATTTGTTACGTGCAGAGAAAACGAACAAAAGGGTGAACTCAGCAGTTTACGTTTAAACAAAATTTATTACGAAAACAAAACTAATTGCTAAGTCAGGGACAGAGTACAAGCTTTAAAAGTGTACAGACTACTTATCTCAGCTGGGACGGCAAAGCTCCAGTCTCAGAGTTGTAACAGTCAGTTGGATGAATGAACAGTCCTTTGGCTTGCAGGCTTGAAGCTGCACAAAGTCCACAGTATAAATCCAGCGTTGACAGTGAAGGTCTTGAAAAGTCTTGAGAATGACTACTGCTGGAGTTTAGTAACACACAAGAGACACGATCCCAAAAGTCTGACTGGAAGCTGAGCACGTCCCTTTTATAAAGGCATATAAGAACAATCTAGAACTTTTATTGACATGCTAATTACTGTTCTAAAATTATCTCTCTTACACAACTAATCAACTTTCCAGAACATTCCAAACATGACTAATTGAATTCAAGGTTGTGAGGTCATTAAGGGCAGTGACCTTGAGAATGTTCTAGACTAATTGAACTCAGGTCATGATGAGTGTGGGGTAAATGACCTACATAACAATATTATGTGTGTTTATGGCTTCCAGAGAGCACGAGACCGCAGCACAGAAGTTCTTTGTGTAAGACTATCACTTTGCCTATTTACATAAGCCTTACATCGTTATACTTCTATGACATCATCAGGGTTTGCTCTGGTTACATAAGTTGATTAGCCTTTTTGGCTAATTCAGAGTGAACACAAGTAACCTGATTTTTTTTTGAGAGGTGGGGTCAAGGGTCACTCACATATTCATGTCAAAAGTCATATCATTAAACACTCAAGAGTAATGATAACCAAATATTTCAGAAGTCCGCCACTTTCTCATCATCATATGTATCCTTCGTATCATCGCATGACTATTGAACACCACTTGAACTTTCAGAAATCGACCAAAGAAATTGTGAAGTACAAAAAAAATACAGAAAAGAGTAACATCCTCAAGATCTTCATGAACGTGGCATGGCATGCCAGGATCACACTGATACTGATACTAGTACACGTGCACGGCAAAAAGAGAGCAAAACTCAGTAACAATTTCCGAGCTATAAAGTAAACAGTGTTTTACAAAGCTGTTTCAAGTCAAACTGACTTACACAATCCCTCGATATACAAGTGACATTTTGGTGACATTTCAGCTTGAACACGGTGGAGGGACCGTGGCTTGAATCATACCCTGAAATAAAATATGGACGTGAAACAAAGACATCATCTATAAAGCTGCCGTTCACGTAACGTTCAAGAGCATGATGTGAACCGTGAACTGGCATGTGCATTGGCTGCACGTAAAAGCAACTCTACTTTCCAAGATCAAACGGTCCGTGTCTTGTGGAAACAACAGCTAGCAGTGACAATTGTAATGGTCACCGGTAAAAGCTCTTCACAGATGAAAGGATGATCGCTGAAAACAACTGAAATTGCATGTTTTGACCACGACAACCTTCCGGGAAAACCTACAGCGTGAACGTGAACAAACGATGGTGGACGTCACTAGAGTGGGACTGTATTCTAGTTAGGTAAGGCCGCGTTCAAATAAAATGGTGGGGGGGGGGGGCTGGAGGAATCGCGATTGAAATCTTATTTTTTTTCAGATCCCCCCTCAATACCCTCAAAAATTTTCAAGTCCCCCCTCAATACCCTCAAAAATGTTCAAGTCCCCCCCATTACCATATAGCCGCATATTTATTAGGAATTCACGCACAGTAAAAAAAAACCATGTAATGTGTCGTTCTGCACGCAAATGTTCAACACTATCTCTTATCAGCAGGTTGTAGAGCAATATACCTAGGGCAAGTTCTTAAAATGATTCATTTTTAAATGCATCAGTGGACTTTTTGGATTTCTAAGTCTAAGCCGACTTGACTCAGTCTAAGTCGACTTGAGTTTATCCACCTCTGGCCAGTTCAATGGCACCAGCTGAAAAACACATAAAATGACAATCATGAGAGAGTATGAAAATTGTGTATTCCTAGCTACGTTTAACCAAATTGTGAAAAAATGAGCACAGTGATCTACCAAATTTTTTTTTCAAAAGTACAAGACATATACAACTTAGATGCCACTTATAAAATGTTTTACAAAATTGACAATACTGGAAGGTTAAAATATTCCATGAAATTAATGTTTTAATCTCAGAAATTTTGGGTGTAATAATGGCAAATTTGATAAAAATAAAAGATTCCATTTAGTCACACATTTTTCCATTTAAATTAGAATCTTTACTATTCAAAGTTTTACTTTTGTGTTATTGGTACAATGAGATATGAAAATTTCATTCACTGCATGAACTTGAAATGAATGGTTTTATACATTGATTTTAAGTGATTTTAGAAAAACTGACTTTTCACCGTATATTTGTATAAGATCAATTATGGTGACCCCATCTTTTTTCTCTAATATTTGATTGTTCTCATATGCCAGAATTCAAAAATCCATGGTAACTGTTAGTCCCCTAGTCTTCTATGTGTTACTCTCTGGCTGGATCTTGTGTACAAGTAGATGTATGTTTCACTGTCAATTGAGTGTCCTATGACCGAAACTCTTCTTAAACTACATCAGAGTCAGAGCCAGTATGTAGTAGCAGGGCAGTAGTTGTATTAACTTTTTATTTTGACAATATTTTTGTTCAGTTTATACAATTGTGTTCTTGTTCTATTCCCTACAGAATGTTGAGCTATCCAGTATTCAGCTTGCCAACACAGCCTACGTGTACCGTGCATTTGCATCATTAAATTGTCACCAATATTTAGACAAACGGGCTTTGTTGACAAACTGAATATTGTGTTTTTCAGCATGCTGTAGATAGACACCGAGAAAATGTGTTTGATACATTGCATAAAAATATTGAAAAATTATCAACAGTTGAAGCTCCTGCCCCATTACAAGGCCAACTTGTTCTACGAAAATTTAATGACATTCATATATTTTTAGACCTTTTCGAGATTAAGACATTTGTTTTTTTTGTTAACAAAACAAGTATAACAAAACAATTCTAGATTTTGTTTAATTATTACTAACATTAGAAGCTGAACCATTGGACGACATCAAAATGTTGGGAGTCAAATATTTTCAGGTCCCCCCCTATAGGCAGAGCAAAACTTTCAAGTCCCCCCTCGACTACCCCAAAAATTTTCGAATCCCCCCTGAATTCCTCCAGCCCCCCCCCCTCATCACTTTTTTTGAACGCGGCCTAACGGGGACATTTCGGGGGGCACAAGTACATTTGTTAACGTTGGGTAAGTGTGCCATTTTCCTCACGATGCTACCTCGGGAACTTCGATGTCCCATTAGTGTCTTTGATCTGAAAAGTACTTTTACCAACTTTTACGACCCATTATACTCTGAAAACAGTGACGGGGCTTATACTTAGATGAGTAAGGTAGTACTATGGCGAAAGACTTCCCAAGATGTAAAACAAAATACCGCAATGCAACAGAACATCGTAGAACAAAGTGACCGAACGTGCAAATTTTGAGTCGCCAGTCTGGCGATTGTTCTGACCGTCTGAGTAGCCAATGAGTGGATCAATTCGCCATTTTGCCGTCTGGCGAGCGGTAGCGCGAACACTGCGTCATACCGAATAGCCCTGATCGCGATTTCAGGTCTGTTATAGCTGCACTTGTAAATATAGCTGCACGCGCACGACATCGGACACCACTGCCTGAAATTCGGACATATAGCGTTTTGTTGTTGCATGCGTGGCTGTTCTTGCAACTTGTAGACTTAGCCATAAATTAGTGTGATTCTTATCTTTGTTTTACATTGTAACACGAGCAGGTTTTATTTTCGTCGTTCTTGCGGAAAATGCAGACAAATATTATTTTTGCATATTAATGAAAGAAAAAATGACGTCATTTGCGATCATTGCTATTAAGTGTTCATTTAGGCACAGCCACCCCCGGAAGGACACTGATTTAGGTTTGTACACTTGATTTTGAATCTTCTGTATCAGATCCAAAAACAGAGTTTACTCACCCTAACGTCTTTTGCAAACGTCACAGACACGGAGAGAGAGAGAGAGAGAGAGAGAGAGAGAGAGAGAGAGAGAGAGAGAACTTTCATTTATTTTTGTGCTTGAAGCATTTGGGAGTTCACCTGGAGTCACACGACCAGCTTTTGTTGACGTTTCTCACCTGTTCTCTCTGGGTCGCTCATTCCTCGGACTGCCGATGCCACGATGACGTCGTGTGACCCGTGAAAAGAAGGGCATTAGCTATAGGCTAAACGACACCAAACGAATGTACAACCCATTTCAAATAACAACATACATTTTCTCAGAAACATGATCGACGATCACAACGACAAAGAAAACTACAGGAACTGTTGTACACTTAGTCTAGCACTTTTCCTCTGGTCATATTTCAAAGCTCTATCATGTGTGGCATGGTTCCAAATCGCGCGAAAAGATATGTGAGTATGTAACTAGTACTTTACAAGCGAACACAGAACATAAAAGGCACAACAAAATGTCTTGATACGATAAAAAGTTAGTGGGTCTTTTGGTCGCAGCTAAAGGTACGCGAAAGTCAATGTCATTTTAGTCAACTGTTTGACGCAAATAACACCGTGTCATAGGAGCGACAATCAAAGCCCGTGACAGAAAATACAATTATCTGTCCATTAATCGTAAACTAGCTATTGCCCTTTCAGGAGTTGGTGTGGTTTAAAAAACAACCTAACAAACAGACCGATTGACCTCAAGGTTTTCAACACTTTCGTCACGGTCCTTAAACATTACCTAGAAACCGCGTAGAAGCTTGACCATCCTTTCCCGTTTTTTTTTCATGTCTCTGATATATACAAATAAAGAGCATTTCCATGCTGTTTTATAGGGTAGAGTATGGCCGTTCCAATTTTTGCGAAAATAAGGCTTCATAGATTTATTCTCTCTCTCTCTCTCTCTCTCTCTCTCTCTCTCTTTCGTATTGAGTAATTAATGAACCAAAATTACAGGGATAAAACAAGAAAACTTTCATGTTTCACTCATGGCAAGATATAGTTTGTTAGGCCAGAAAGAAAAAATAAATTGTTCATCGGAATCGCCGCTTCTACTTTGCCCGATTTGAATTTTTTTTTTGTGATTTCGGCAAATTCATACTTCTGCATTGCAAATACTTTAGTACCGCCGCTGGCGGCGCCCTACACTTCGTCGCAGGCATGTGGGATTCTGAATGAGACTTTCGACGTGTCCGCACTGAGCTCTGTCAACAAGTTGTGGCGACGTCAGAATTTTGCAAATCAAGACACAAACTGGGTCAATTTTTGGCTGAAATTTCTCTATTTTGTCAATAAGCAGTATCAGCGTACCTTACCTGAGATATTTCTGGTTAGCCTAAAAGGGGGGAAGATTATTTTGCCTTGTCTGCATCGTGGCAAAAAAATCTGAGGGACCGCGGTTACCTTGGGGAAAAAACATAAAAAAAAAAAAAAATGAAAAAAATTGAAAAAAATTATAAGACATTTCGCTCGCCGCTCCTGAACCTTGGTCCAAAAATCCGATGAACAAGATTTTTTCTCTGGCTTTAAGTGGTAGTTTAAGTTAACCGTGGAGAAACTGAACATTTCTATCTGTTCATCAAGTCAAGTTTGCCATTATAGATAATATATAGATAATTTCAGGGCTGTAACAGACTTCGGAATTTGAAATATTGATAAGTATACCTGTCAAGACATCGGCATTTTGGCTGAAAACTATAGTGCGAAAAAGTGTTGAAGCTTATAAGGGACTGGTCAGTTTCTTCGGCCTGGGGGGGGGGCGGTGGATTATTTTTTGCCGACGTCAAAAAGTGGCTGACCCCCCCCATTCCAAATTTTGAAAACAGGGTGACCCCCCCCTATTCCAAATTTCTAAAACAGGGTGACCCCCCCCGGGCGCGACAAAGGTAAAACAAAAGATGGACATAAATTATATATATATATATATATATATATATATATATATATATATATATATATATATATATATATATATTATATTTTACATTTTACATATATTTATATTTTAAATAGTCATTCTATGTTTTAGTGAAATTGTTGACATGTCAGTTGTAAGATAGGAATTTCAAAGTGTCAATCTTAAAGTTTAAATACAGTACATTTTGAATGAGCTGTATTTTGAATGAGCTGTGAATGTATTTCACACTTTCTCTGCTTAACCAGATGTCCTGAACTGTTGTACAGAAATGGATGTCAATCATTAATATCAAAGAGGAAAAAAGCAGTGAATCAAAAACTTTGATGGGTGTTAAGACTTGCCAACCATCCAATTAAATCTACTGAGGAGCCATAGAGAGCTTTTTTTTAGCCAAATCTGATGTGTACAGTGTCTGAGAGGACCTTTTCTTGTGTAACATTGAAACCATAAAAGCACAGCTAATAATGACAAAAACTGCCTTTTTTAACTGTTATTTTGTTCATAAAAAAGCATCTTTCTACAGAAAACCTATGAAACAAAGGAAAATAATTGCATCAATGAGAAGGAAATTAAGATATCTTGTCATTTTTCTATCTCTAAAATAAGTCACTGTATCAAATATATATTGTGAAATATTTGTGCATGTTGCTTTCTCATACTGAATTCTCACAGAGAGAACAGAAAAGTATCAGGAATTTGTCATCCTTTTCATATGAAATGCAGATTTCATAATGGTACACTTTCACTTAGCAAACATCAAGATATCTCTGAAAGTATGGCGCCCGAAGGGCGCGCCAAAAAATATGAAACATCCTGATATCTCTGATATATATGCCTTGTATATTAAAGTCATGCACCTGAAGGGCATGCTGAAAGATGTATGATATATTAAAGTTGTTACGTGCAGAGAAAACGAACAAAAGGGTGAACTCAGCAGTTTACGTTTAAACAAAATTTATTACGAAAACAAAACTAATTGCTAAGTCAGGGACAGAGTACAAGCTTTAAAAGTGTACAGACTACTTATCTCAGCTGGGACGGCAAAGCTCCAGTCTCAGAGTTGTAACAGTCAGTCGGATGAATGAACAGTCCTTTGGCTTGCAGGCTTGAAGCTGCACAAAGTCCACAGTATAAATCCAGCGTTGGCAGTGAAGGTCTTGAAAAGTCTTGAGAATGACTACTGCTGGAGTTTAGTAACACACAAGAGACACGATCCCAAAAGTCTGACTGGAAGCTGTGCACGTCCCTTTTATAAAGGCATATAAGAACAATCTAGAACTTTTATTGACATGCTAATTACTGTTCTAAAATTATCTCCCTTACACAACTAATCAACTTTCCAGAACATTCCAAACATGACTAATTGAATTCAAGGTTGTGAGGTCATCAAGGGCAGTGACCTTGAGAATGTTCTAGACTAATTGAACTCAGGTCATGATGAGTGTGTGGGGGAATGACCTACATAACACACCCCCTCTTCAAAAAAAGAAAATTTTTCAAAGAAAAATCTTTCTTTTACAAATGTAATCTTGAAAAGGATTTAAGTACTCAAATTTGTTTTACTCTAAAGTAAAGTTTCTTGAAAGTGAACAACAATAAAATTTCTTGAAAGTGAACAACAATAAACTCTAAATACGAGAGAGACAGTCTGCAATTAAATTGTCTCTGCCTTTGATATGTCTAATGTCAAGATTAAACTCCTGTAACATTAAACTCCATCTTAGCAATCTCTGATTTTTGCCTTTAAATTTCTGCAGAAAAAACAAGAGGGTTGTGATCAATATGAACCACTATTGGCTGATTTGAAGAAGTAACATAAACTTCAAAATGCTGTAAAGCTAATATCAAAGATAAACACTCTTTTTCAATTGTAGAGTAGTTTCTCTGAGATTTGTTAAATTTGCGTGAAAAATAGCAAACAGGATGATCTATACCATGACTATCCTCTTGCAATAAAACAGCACCAGCAGCCGTATCACTAGCATCTACAGCTAATTTGAATGGCAAAGTGAAATCTGGTGCAGACAACACTGGGGCACTTTGCAGTATGGCTTTAAGTGTATCAAATGCCTGTTGGCATTGCTCTGACCAAACAAACTTTACTTTCTTTTTAAGTAAGTTAGTCAAAGGCTCAGTAATTGTGGAGAAATTTGGACAGAATTTTCTGTAGTAACCAGCCATACCGAGAAAGCGCATCAGTTGTCGTTTGCAGTTTGGTACGGGAAAACTTGAAATGGCACTGATTTTGGCATCAACAGGTTTTACCTCACCCGTCCTACAGTATGTCCGAGGTAAGTTACCCTAGCCCAACCAAACTCAGATTTGGCAAGGTTGACAGTCAACATTGCTTTGCTCAGTCTCTCAAAGAACTTCCGCATGAGCTTGATGTGTTCCTTCCAGGTGTCACTATACAGGACTACGTCGTCAACGTAAGCTGCACACCCGTCTAGCCCGGATATGACGTCGTTGATCATCCGTTGGAACGTTGCCGGAGAGTTCTTCATTCCGAATGGCATCACCTTGTACTGGAACAATCCGTCTGGTGTAACAAAGGCGGATATTTCACGAGCACGATCCGTCAAAATCCCTTCAGTAGGTCAAATTTCGTCACATACTTGGCTTTTCCCACTCGGTCGATGCAGTCATCAATCCTCGGGATTGGGAAAGTGTCTGTCTTTGTTAAAGTGTTGACCTTCCTAAAGTCCGTGCACATACGATAACTGTGGTCTGATTTGGGAACAAGTATGCACGGCGAACTCCAGTTACTTTTACTGGGTTCAATAAAGTCATTGTCCAGCAGGTATTTGACTTCTTCCTGGAGATATTTCGCTTTTGTTGGATTCGGTCTGTATGGATGCTGTTTTACAGGCTTACTGTCCCCAACATCAACGTCGTGATAGATGACGTTTGTCCTCGTTGGAACATCTTGAAACAGGTGTTTATATTCATGGAGCAGTTCTTTCACCTGTTGTTGTTGTTCTGGCTGGAGGTGTGCCAACTTTGTAGACTCCAGCTTCTCCAGGATTTCTGAGTTCTGAAGCTTGACCGAGCCCAGCTTTGAGTTTAGAGTATTATCAGTCAAGTCAGTTTCAGTATCACTATCTTCATAATGGCTTGAACTGACTGCACTGACAGGCTTTGATTTAGTAGGATTATCCCTATCCAAATATGGCTTAAGCATATTTATGTGACATAGCTGTTTTTGTTTTCGCCTGTCAGGTGTTATTATGATGTAATTTAAATCACTCAATTTCTTATCAATTAGGTATGGCCCAAAGTAACGAGCATGGAGTGGTTTGCCAGGAATTGGAAGTAGAGCAAGAACCTTTTGACCTGGTTCAAACTTCCGTTTTGAGGTGCTTTTATCATATTGGTTTTCATTGACTGCTGAGATGACTCAAGATTTCTCTGGCTAATTCACATGCTTTAGAGAGTTTTGTACGAAAATCTGACACATATTGCAAAATATTCAGACAATCATCATCGTCTGATAGGAATTTCTCTTTAACGAGCTTAAGTGGGCCACGGACTGTATGTCCAAATACAAGCTCAAATGGGCTAAAACCAAGAGACTCCTGAATTGACTCTCTAACAGCAAAGAGCAAAAAATAAATTCCTTCATCCCACTGCTTCTCTGTGTCAAAACAGTAGGTCCTAATCATGTTTTTCAAAGTTTGATGAAATCGCTCAAGAGCACCCTGACTTTCTGGATGATAGGCGGATGACCTATACTGTTTAATGCCTAGCTGATCCATTACTTGTTGAAAAATACCAGACATAAAGTTGGAGCCTTGATCGGACTGGACACATTTAGGGAGGCCAAATAAAGTGAAAAATTTGACTAAAGCTCTCACTATAGTCTTTGTCTTTATATTTCTCAGTGGTATGGCTTCTGGGAACCGAGTTGATGTACACATTATTGTCAGCATGTACTCATTTCCTGATCTTGTTTTTGGTAGGGGCCCAACACAGTCTATTAGAATCCTACTAAATGGTTCTTGAAATGCAGGAATTGGCTGTAAAGGGCCTTTGGAATGGTCTGATTCGGCTTTCCTACCATTTGACATGTGTGACAAGTTTTACAGAAATGTGCTACATCCTGCCTGAGATTAGGCCAATAAAAGTGACTGAGAATTTTATGATAAGTTTTCCTGACTCCTAAGTGACCAGCCCAGGGCGTTTCATGGGCCAGGCGCAATATTTCAGCACGATAGGGCTTTGGAATCACAATTTGATGTTTTATAGCCCAATCGTCATCAACCAAAACATCTGGAGGTCTCCATTTACGCATGAGAATACCAGATTTTGTATAATAGGAAACAGAGCTATCTGAAGTTTTACCTTCATCATCTACCCTGTCAAACAAAGACAAAATCTCTGGGTCTTTGTGTTGTTCTGCAATGAGATTTGATCTAGAAAATGTCTGACTTTGGTCAGCAGAAGTTTTACTGGAAGTTTCAAATCCACGAGGGATAACGGAATGATCCGTGTCAAACACCTGACTGAGAAAGGTGTCATTTAAGTCAACATCAGTGACATTATTTTTGAGAGTATTTTGATTCTCGGAAGTTTTCTTTGACATGGCTCGAGTAATGGCACACGAAGGAAATAAATCGGGTATCTCTTGTTCAATTGGCTCTGGATCCTGATCTAAACTAGGATTATCAGTCACAAGTGGATTAGTAATGACCTTGTCCCCAGCAAGGTCGTTTCCAAGAAGAAGGTGAATCCCTTCAAAAGGCAAAAAAGGCCTAATACCTAAAGTCACAGGTCCAGAAACAAAGTCCGAAGACAAATAGACATTATGGAGAGGAACAGGAATGTAGTCATTACAATCTACCCCCTTAATAAGAACTTTAGAACCTGAAAATGACTTTTCAGAAAACGGCAGGGTATCTGCCAACAAAAGAGACTGGGAAGCCCCGGTATCTCTTAAAATTTTGACAGGGGTAGCGGAAGAAAAATCACTAGAAAGTGATATAAAACCATTATGAATAAATGGCTCGAAAATACCCATAATGCTATCTTGAGAAGAATTGACCTTGACCTCATTAATTGGGGATGAGAGGGGTTTAACCTCAGAAAATGTGTTGCACACATTATTAGACTCTAATTGAGTTGATGAAGAAATAAAGCCGGTGGGCTTAGATCCACTTTGACCACTTTGACCTTCACGTTTTCTTTTCAATTTGAAACAATCTGACATTAAATGGCCGTCTTTCTTACAATAATTACAAGAAAGTGTACCGAACTGTTTGTCAGAAGGAGATTGAGACTTGGGATCTGATGATGTGGGAGTGTTACTTGAACTCTGTGAACTGCTGTCATTTGATTTTCTACTCTCCTTTGAAAAATTCTTGGATGAAAAGGACGAGTTAAATTTACCTGCATTGTTTCTGTATGAAAAGGACTGGGATGGTTTGCTGAGAAATGAAGATTTGTGGGTCAACGAATAATCATCGGCCAAACGTGCAGCAACCTCCAATGTATCTGCCTTTTGTTCATTGATAAACGTCTTGATGTCACTCCGGATGCACCTTTTAAATTCCTCAATCAAAACAAGTTGTCGTAATTTGTCATAATTCTGACTGACCTTTTCCGAAGAACACAACGATCAAACAGTTGTTCTTTTGTTCGAGCAAATTCAACATAAGTTTGATCCTTCACCTTCTCACAATCCCTAAATTTCTGACGGTAAGCTTCAGGCACCAACTCATAACCCTTGAGAATTAATTCCTTCACAGAATCATAATTTGAAGCCTGCTCTACTGACAACTGAATGTAAATTTCTCTGGCTTTACCCACCAAAGCACTCTGCAAAAGCATAGACCAGGACTCCTTAGGCCAATTCAGACTCTGAGCAATTTTCTCAAAATGAAGGAAATATTTATCAACATCCTTTTCTTGGAAAGGGGGAACTAACCTGAAATGCTTAGTGATGTCAAACTTGTCTGAAGGGAAGAATTTTCCTGACTGTCCAAGCTCTAAACGTTTTATTTCTAACTGCAGTCGGTGTTCTGCTAATTCTCTTTCCTTTTCTTTTTCCTCTCTTTCTTTATCCCTTTGTCTTTCTTCCATTTGCAATTCTTTTTCTTTCATTTCCAATTCCCTCTCTTTCTGTCTTTCTTCCATTTCTAACTGCATTTGTATTTTTTCTTTTTCTAATGCCTGTCTCTCCTTTTCCATTTGTAATTCTTTTTCTTTCATTTGTAATTCTTTTCTTTTTCTAATGCCAATTTTTTTAGCTCGAAATCTGCCTGTATTCTAATTCCAATTTTTTGAGTTCGAAGGAAGACTCAGGCTCATAATCTTTTAAGGCAGACTCCTCAAAATGGCCAGAATTAACTAAATGTTTTGCAATCTTGAACTGTATTTCTCGCTTGCGCATAGATCTTTTGACATCTACTTTAAGGAAATTGGCCAGTGCTATGAGGTTGTCTTTTCTGAGGGAATTAAATGTGTCCTGATCAAGGTCATCCATAAATTCGTCTGGCTTGAATTCCGCCATGATTGAATTTCGCTGAGTTCACAGTATACAGTAGTTTTGAAAAGGTAGGCAAAATGTTGTCAAACGGCTCAAAATATTCGTATCCCGGACGAGCCCCCAATTTTGTTACGTGCAGAGAAAACGAACAAAAGGGTGAACTCAGCAGTTTACGTTTAAACAAAATTTATTACGAAAACAAAACTAATTGCTAAGTCAGGGACAGAGTACAAGCTTTAAAAGTGTACAGACTACTTATCTCAGCTGGGACGGCAAAGCTCCAGTCTCAGAGTTGTAACAGTCAGTCGGATGAATGAACAGTCCTTTGGCTTGCAGGCTTGAAGCTGCACAAAGTCCACAGTATAAATCCAGCGTTGGCAGTGAAGGTCTTGAAAAGTCTTGAGAATGACTACTGCTGGAGTTTAGTAACACACAAGAGACACGATCCCAAAAGTCTGACTGGAAGCTGTGCACGTCCCTTTTATAAAGGCATATAAGAACAATCTAGAACTTTTATTGACATGCTAATTACTGTTCTAAAATTATCTCCCTTACACAACTAATCAACTTTCCAGAACATTCCAAACATGACTAATTGAATTCAAGGTTGTGAGGTCATCAAGGGCAGTGACCTTGAGAATGTTCTAGACTAATTGAACTCAGGTCATGATGAGTGTGTGGGGGGAATGACCTACATAACAAAGTAATGAGCTTGAAGAGCACGCTGAAAAATATTGAACATACAGATATCTCTGATGTATGTATGCTTGATATGTTAAAGTTGGGCGTGCTGAAAAATATGACTGATTATTAAAGTTACGCGCCCGAAGGGCGCGCCTAAAAATACAACTGAATGATGAATTTTGTGGCTGACACTAGCATTTTAGGCAATGATGAGCCTGTGTCAAAATTAAAAAACACACTGACCCCCCCTATTGGGCATTTCAAAAACATGGTGACCCCCCTATCACCAAAGTCAAAAACAGGGTGACCCCCCCATGAATCCACCGGCCCCCCCAGGCTGAAAAAACTGACCAGTCCCTAAATAGGGTGGAGATTTTAGTTGACATTCCCCGCAGATTAGAACATTGCTTTGTGCGGCCTCGTAATGTTTACAAGTTCCTGACCATAAGTGTGGTGATTACAACTGTAACAGCTCACCTACGAGGTGCGATTAACGACTTATACAACGAAAAACAGGCCAATCTTCTCTAAAATTTGAAAATTACTGTCAATAAATCGTCTACTTTTGATTTGAATACCCACAATGGTATGGAGTGACCCATTGTAGGTTGAAAGGTTCACAGAGGTCATTCTGCACCTGGCAGGCGAGTTTGGGAGAATGACCTATCCCAGACAAGTAGGACAAGGGCTCTGGTCAACTGCAAATCTGCACTTGAATAAGGGCTACAGAGTGGTATAATGCACCTGTGTAGAAGGAAACTGTTTTAGTCTGATTGGTTAAATAAAATGGCTTGCCTTACTCTAGCTTGTTGGCTATTTGCTAGCGAGAAGGAATTCAATCTGTAGATGCATGTGATTGCCTCGTGGATGCATCAGGCTTTCAATACCATTTTCGTGTTTTCCACTGGTCGGCGGTATCACAGAATTTCTTTCGACTATTCCACAAACGTTACAAAAAGGCTGTACTTATTTCCATAATATTTGTCACATATGTCCTGTGTTTGATAATTTCAGGTGAATGCGGCAACATCTCTGTACCATCAGGGATTCGATGAGCAGCTTATCAAAGAACAAACAGGTCACAGATCAGATGACGGTTTACGCGCCTCAAATGTATGTCTACTGCACAACAAAAGCAGGTGTCGAATATATTACTACCACCTCCATCTAGTGTTAAATCAGAGGAATCTGTAAGTAAATCAGTTTCTCAAGTTACGACAAACAATGTAACAAAACAGACAAGATTGGTCCAACCCAAGAAGACGCCGAATCTAAAGGTGGGCAGTCTTCATCAACAAATCATGTTGCTTATATTGAGCATGGTCCAAAGAAAGTTAAAATTGAATTATAAAATGTGATGCTATAACATATCAGTTGAACAAATTGTCTTCATTTTGTTATTGAATGTGTGTGAATGCTTTAGACATCTCGACTTGACCTATTGTTCTCTTGCAAATTAGTAATCAGTCATACTTTTTTCATATCTAAATAAGTAATCACTACACTTTTATTGATATGATAATGATTTCCTTTTATTAAAGTGTGGTGATTACTTATTTACATATGAATAAAAGTATGACTGATTACTTATTTGCATAAGAACAATAGGTGTCAGTCGTGTTTTCAGGGATAAATGGATGGCAAGAACAATAGGTCACATGACCTGGAGTGGTATAAATATTGCAAATCAGCTCTTTCTTTATAAATAAATTATCATTATTGTTATTATTATTTCTTTCAAGTCTGCGTATATTACAAGTGAAAAAAACCTGTCTCAAACATGTTTTGTCAAGCCATGATACTATGAGAGACAAACTAACCTCGGTATACGGAAAGTCAATACTATACAAAAAAATAATCATTGGATACAGCAAATATTATGCTGTGGGAATGTAATTGTTGACACTAGACACCGTCATTGCTTTCTTTTTCTGCTTTCTGTCGTAGGGAAGCTGTAGGCACTTCTCTTTGACGACAAAACTTTCAAATTGTCAAAAATCCAAGGTACGATTGACATCTAAAATAGTTTTAAACACCCTGAACGTTTCAATCGTTAAGACAGTGAAACCCCTCAGTGTTGGAAGTAAATGCCCCTATCTTCTGCATGAGAGAAAGTTAACTGTTCTATTTTAGGGAGTTGCAGAAATTATAATGGATGCAAAGTATATTGACGATCTAATCACATAGTCATGAATTTATCGGTCAAAGTAATTTGAAGGTTCGACGCAAGCTAATGACTATATGTGTACCTTGTGTATTTGTATTCAGATGGGTTCTGTTCAAGTAAGGCATTCTCAACCTATACGACCATTAACTATGCCCTTAGGAAGGTTTGACTCCGATTATATGTTAGAATATTCACAAAAGAAAAAGTGTTTGACGGGAAGGACACTAAGCCCTTCGTTGAAACGTTCTATTGTGTGACATGTTCAGGTATTCATAGTTCCACTGCTGTCAATCAAACTGAAGTCTTAGCCAATCAGAATACAGAAAAGTACTGCCACCGCCCAGCCGCCATCTTGTCCCACATTGATTACGCTGCGTCACATAGGCAACTGAATGATCTGAGAGACAGGTGAGGTTTTATTTCCGTGAAAGTTACGTCTGTGCGATTGTAAATACCAGCTGAAATGGTGAAGAGGTGCGCGTGGGGCACGTGTAAGTCGGATGAAAGATACCTTGACCCAGCATCAAGTGTCTTCGGTGGATCAGAGCTTGTGGCTGACCACATTATCAACTCAATGTTGAAAATATCAACAAACACAAGTATGTTTGCTCAAAGGTAAGAAATCGTCCATTGTGTTCATTTTTATGTATTTTTTGCTTACCATGTTTCGTCTGGCAGTAAAGTTTTCCCTTCCGATGCCTCGATAATGCCGCGCCCGTACCCCTTTCTAAGTTACGTCATTGCCACCGTGACTACAAAGGCCCGGGTGTCGTCTGCTCACTATTTCCCCAAATCTGACTTGACTTGTCTGGATGGAACCGTATTTCTCCATTACTTGAATGGAATTTATTATACTAAGGCTAGCCGTGGCTGTCGGCGGCCGTCCATTTACGGTCATATGTTCATGGAAATGATAGTTTTTGGAACTTTTGGTTTTGAGTGTGTTGACCCGTGCACATCACATTTAAAACAAGTGATTTGGTGACAATTCTTACTCCGAGGTCATGCAGACATTTGAGAACGCTGATAAAGATTAATGCCGAAGACCGCCATCATGTCAGTTGTAACTGTTTTACCTATAAATGTGATTGACGTTCCTGTTTCTTCATTAGCACTTTCCGGTCGCCGAGGGGCCAACGCAGGGATATCCCGACCCACTACCAGCTGATGGCAGTACTTATACACCCACAAGGTTACCACCCAAGAGGTCGCAATCTGCCAAACGTTATCATTTACCGCCTAAAAGAAAGTGCCTTGCCAGTTTGTTCCAGAATGAGACGAGGTAAGTGAGGTGGTTGCTACGTTTCAGAAAAAAGAAGTACAAGATTTGAGAATATCATACATGATGGCCATGATTTCCACACTTTGTTCTCCTAGTGTCCCTCCTCCCATTTGATTTATTTCAAGTTTTGGTGTAAAATAATTGTTAATCCTCTTGGCATTTTCGTGCAATGGAAGCTGGAGAGTTCACTGTTGATCAATGTTAAAGCTCCACCAGTGTTCACTGTCTTCAGTATTCCGTTTGTTGTCGTTGTTGTTTTTTGTTTTGTTTGTTTGTTTGTTTTTTTGGGAAATTTTGTCCTGTGATAAACTGCAGTTTCTGCTACAAATCTTTGAAGCCTGATTAAAGACAGCCTATATTTATTGTCAATATTGTTACTGTTGAAAAACTGAGTTCAAGGTTGGACTAGAATTTACTTAGCATTTCAGCATACTGTGTAAGAAGAAGAACGATGAACTATGGTGATACAGAACTAGACTGCTGAACAAAATTAATAAAAAATTACAACTAATTTCCTTTTGACAGCTCATACATGTATCTCTTTTATATTTCAAACTTTTACCTTTAGATATTTTCATGGAGAAACATTACTATGAGCTATATGCATTATTTTTAATTATAGCATCCAACGCACAGATGTGGGAAGGAAAGAAGATAATGAAATCATGACCATACAATCAGCAACTAGTAGTGTAGGCACGCAAACAGAACATGCATGTAAGTAGAGTGTAATTTAATGTTATCGAGTGATATGGGGACAAAGTTACATCGCTTTATTTTTCAATCATTTGTTTATTCATGCAAGAACAAAAATATTTGTTTCCAGGAAGATGCTGGCACAACAGTCAGAGCTCTAACATTTAGTTTGCCTTTGTACTAATACGGGTACTCTGATGATTAAAAATCCAGCATGCATCAGGGAGTAGAATAACTGAGTAACTCATGAATGTGAAATTCAAATGCAAAGTATTTATTGTAGTAGATCGCATATTATACAACTGATTGTGTCATAAGTTTGATTAATGGAACACTTCTCAGGGTAAAAGCACTAATGTATTTAAAATATGAATCAAAGTTTAGACAGGTATGGTTTTGCATGATTTTGGAAAAAAAGGGAAAGCTTAGTTAACATATTCTGCATATATACAATATCTGGAAAAATACGTTGTATGAACAAATCATTTTGTGTGAAGACAACAAAATCACAGAATTCTGCACCTGACACCATTAACTGACCCTGTACTTGAGAAAAATATGAGTGATTTTTGTCCAAGAGTTTATTACCATCAGATCCACACTTGAGCATGAAATGGGGAAGTTTGTTGATAGCCTCATCAATAGTCAAATTTCGCGCACTATAAGGACACTTACACTCAATCACTCCACACCTACCATTATCACATACTCTACCATCTGGTGTTGCACCCAAAAATCCAAACTCTTTATTTACAATCAGACCACATTCATGTATGTGTCTATTTTTGAATACATCCAAATACTTAGATTTTGCCTTTGATTCATTGCGTTTACCATATTCAAGAGAAATAGCTGAGATTGATTTTCTTTCAAACAAACTATCTAGAAATTTATCTGATGGGACTGATTTCCGATTGAAAATTCTGCCAAAATTTGAAGCAGTCACTCGACAAGCTCTTGCATTTTGCCAACTGTTAAACCCAGCTTCACCCCTAGTCTGTAGTTCAATGTCTTCTGGGTCGACTTGCTTAAAGGCTTCATTCAGGCTTTGAAATTCTGTTGGAAGCTTGACAGGTGCTGTATTTGGAAAAAGTGATGGTCCACATTCACAACTGTTCAATGGCTTCGTGGTCTTCATATTTTTCATCTACAAGAAAAAATTAATTATACTGGGATAAATTTGAAGTACATTATATATGTAAAAGAATCTCACACCCTAAAGGATCTGGGATAAGATTTCTCTCATGACTTGGAGATATTTTATCACATACGAGTCACAGACATATGTGAGAAAAATATCATCAGTTCGTATGAGAAATCTTATCCCAAGTCCTTAGTGTGTGAGATTCTTTTTTTCACATGACCAATATGTGTTAACTCATTGAATTAGTGAAACATTGACCCTATAGCAAGGTCACTTCACTATTGAAAGTCAAAGTTTTTGTAGTACACACCATGACATTGGATATTGTTTCATGGGCTAGTCATGGAACATTTATTATATCCATCAGCGCTCTTGTCACATAATCTTGAAGACACCTCAGACTGGAGTATGGGATAAATTGTTCTCACATTCCTGGTGGTTCACAGGGAGTGTGGGGCACATCAATCTCACACTCTGAGATATCTCTTAGATCATGTGACAAAAGCACTGAATGGATACTAAATGTTTCATGACCAGCAAGATGAGCAAATTACTATCCAATGTGTACTACATGTGACTTTGAAGTGACTTAGACAACACTACTGTATTCAGTGTTTCACCCATTCAATCTTTCCAGTATGAGATATGAGCATTTTTAGTTATGTGAGTAAAAGACTCTCTCTTGATGGACTAGGAATAAGATTTCTCACATAAGTTGGTATATTTTGTCTCACATAAGCAGCAAGAAAATGTGAGACCAAATATCCAACTCATTTGAGAAATCTTATCCCAAGTCCATTGAGATGTGAGAGTCTTTTTAATCCCACACACTCTGTTTCACACTCCCAGGAACCAGGAATGTGAAAAACTAATTTTCCCTCTTTTCTTTCTTTTAGGGATATCACCTCTTGATTTGCTAGCCCAGAGTTCTGAGATATCCAGATTGGAACAGAAACTACAGGAGAAAGATGACATCATCAATGAACTTAATTCCAGGCTATCAGACAAAAATAAGAAAACTGAAAAACAAGTGATCTCTAATAATAGTAAATTTGGTGTATCAGTCATACTTACGCAACAGAAGAAACTTAAAGGACTTTTCAAGTATTACACTGGACTCACTTATGTTAGATTTATTGCATTACTTACATTTCTTTTACCAAAAATTCAGTATTAAATTATAAGAAAAAAAGAATTGATATAAGAAGCCTAACCAATAGAGATTGTCTGCTTCTGTGTCTCTGTCGTCTTCGACATAATTTGGATTGCGAGACTTGGCAGTTAGGTTTCAGATTGGATTGCAGTCAGCTGGGGATATTTTCAACACATGGATTGATCATATGTACTGGAAGTTTGGTCAGCTCAGTATTTGGCCACATAGAGATTTAATTATAAAAAAATATGCCAGTAGATTTTAAGAAAGATTTTAGTTCAACAATTGTCATAGTTGATTGCACCGAGTTGAAAACACAAGCGCCAAATGCATTAGTTCTCCAAAGTCAGTTGTACAGTGACTATAAATCTAACACTACATTGAAAAGTTTAATTGGATGTGATCCTAGTGGATCATTAGTTTTTGTTTCAGAATTATTTACTGGGAGCATTTCTGATGTCCAGATTTCTACAGATAGTGGTTTCATTAATTTGTTAAAACAGTTATTAGATTATGAATATTTGAAAAGGGGGGATGCCGTCATGGCAGATAAGGGATTTACAATTCATAGAGAGCTAGCTGAACTTGGATTACAGTTAAATATTCCCCCTTTCATATCATCAAATTCTCAAATGACTATTAGAGAAACACAAATTACAGAGGAAATAGCCAAGCACAGAATTCACATTGAGAGACTGATAGCTAAAGTAAAAACTTTTAAAATTGTTGCTGAAACAATACCAACCTCTCTTTTTCAAAAGATTAATTCCATTTGGACTGTTTGTAGCTATTTAACTCTATTTCAGGATGTGTTTGTAAAAGGAAAAACCTGAAATAAAACATGTATTTTTTTGTTTATAATATGGTTGTCTTTTCATGTCACTAGATATGGTGTCACTACAATCTCATAATATATTATTATTACATATGTATTGCCGTATTCCATGTTGCACGTGAAAAAATAAAACCTGTATTTTTACAAGCTGATATGCAAATTAGCAAAAATTAAAGTAATCCCTGTGTCTTTCTTTGGAAAAACGTAATTTCTAACATTTTATTCCCACACTGTACATATATTACGGAAAAGGGATACGTCTGACACCAAATTCATTGCAATATTTGGTTACAAAGTGAACAAAATCATAATTTGCCAAGTTAATACCGCGCGTGACAAACTGGTATTTTTTATTAGGCCATATGCAAATGAATCATCGATATGCAAATTTAATAAACAACATCTTTGGGGAACTACTTTCTATTTGTAAATATTGTCGTCTGCAAACTTTGTCCTTCATGGAACAGCTAGAGGATAAATATTACGACTGGGTGAATTGTATGTACGTAGAACACTTAGAAAGTGAATTTTATTACCCAGACGATGAGGAAAGTGTGAACAAAACGACAATGCAGACCTTCGAAGTCGAAAACAGCAACTCAGCGACGGAGCCAGAAGTCGAACGCCCTTCAACTTCAACTTCGGCTAGCGAGAAACCGAGGTTCGTAAGTTTCTCCGCGGATGAAGTAGCTGCTTTTGTGGGCGACCACAAAAACAAGAATACTGTTTTGAAAACGAAGCGAGAGGTCGCCGTGTTTGAAGAATGGAAAACAGCAATGACGACAGAGAGACGTACGTTAACGGAAATACCACCGTCCGATCTTGATCCCCTCCTCGCGAAATTTTTTCTCGGCATCAGGAAGAAGAACAGCGACGACTACGAGCCGGACTCTATATCCAGCTACCAAAAATCAATCGAAAGGTGCTTGCGTGATAGTGACTACGGTGCTAGCATTATCCGTGACGAAGCGTTCGCATCAAGTCGTCGTGCTTTGGCAGCGAAACGCAAACAGCTCAAGGCAGCAGGAAAGGGGAACTTGCCAAACAAGTCCGAGGCGATAACATCTGAACACGAGAACACTTTGCTGAAAGCCGGTCAGCTCGGAGTCCACTCTGCATCGTCGTTACTTAACACCCTCTGGCTGAATAACACAAAACTATTCGGTCTTCGCGCCAGTAATGAACACCATCAGATGGAATGGGGTGACGTTTCCCTGGGGCATGATGAAAACAGGGAATATGTCATCTACAACGAAAGGCTCACCAAGACTCGCCGAGGGGAACCAGGCAATACGCGAAGTTTTGCCCCGAAAGCGTACGCTACCCCGGCTTCTCCAGATACATGTCCCGTTATCGCGTACAAGACCTACGCTTCGCGAAGACCCGAAAAAATGAAATCTGCCACTTCGCCATTCTATCTAGGCATTGAGTACGTTCCATGTACCATCAACAAAGGTATATGGTTCCGTAACCAGCGTATGGGAATCAACAAGCTAAACACGCTCATGAAGACGATGTCGAAAGCGGCCGGACTCACCGGTAAGCTCAGTAATCACAGCGCTCGGAAAGCTTGTGTTCAGCGACTCCTCGATGCCGGCGTTCCTCCAAACACCGCGGCACAACTTAGCGGACATAAAAACGTGTCAAGTCTCAATAGGTATGCTGTACCTAACCAATGCCAACAACATCAGATGAGCAATATTCTAACCGGTGTGCAGGAAAGCTACGACCCGCGACCGAGTAGCAGCAGTACTGCAGCCGCCGTCGATCGCGATTCTCATACTCCTGCGATGTTAGCGTCAACAACCGCCGTCATTCCAGAGCAGTCAACCCCTTCCGTAATGACAAGCAACAACCTGAATACGCTGAATCACGTTCCTCAACTGCATGGTATGTTTGCCAATACCCAGATATATGGGGGAACTTTCAATTTCCACTTTAACGTTGCTGGGATGGATGGAAGTCCCAAGTCGACCGGCTCCTGTATCTCTCCGAGTAATACAAGTAAACGCCGTAGACCGTGTGTCATTTATTCTGACGATTCGGACTGAAACGATCCCCGAATTTCAAAATTTTGCCACTTCTATTGAAAGCAAAGTATGATATGTTGTGTTCTCTGTTTGTTTAACTTCAACAAAGGTAATATAATGACAAGTTTTCTCCGTTTTTTTGTGAAATAAAAGTTAGGATTTGTGATCTACGTGTACTGGCTTCAGCGTTTTGTTTTCAGTGGGCGAGTGAATGAGCTCGGGCGAAGATGATGACATCACAAATTTACATATGAATAGACGTGTGTTAGCCAAACCAATCAGAGACCTCATACAGAAATGTAATGGCGGCGAATCACTGGGATTTTCTTATGTAATATTAGTGCACTTCGCGATGCATTTTGCTAAATAAGAGGAACATATGTAATAATAACAGAACCCCATGAGCTCGCACAGCATTTTGAGGGATACTGAAGTTATTTTAACTCGTGATGCGGCATATCCTGCTGTACTTTTCACTCGCTTCGCTCGTGAAAAGTACTGCCGCAGGATATGCCGCATCACTCGTTAAAATAACTTCAGTATCCCTCAAAATGCTGTGCGAGCTCATGGGGTTCTGTCATATTAGGTTTTATAAATTGTGTGTTTCATGTAACAGGTCCCCCAAAAAGGGAGTGCGAGCGGGTAGGGAGGAAAAAAGTTTTTTTTCCTTTGTCCAAAATGCCTTCGTTTTTGTACATTTCTAAAATCTCATTGGACATGCTTGAAAGCCATAAGTTAAGAGTCAAAGTCAAGTAGGTAAAGTTATCAGAAACACAAAATGGGAGAAATGGGGCTGAATTGAAAAGTTACTTACCTGGTAGGACAAGATGGATCCCAGCTGCACTTCACCAAAAGGAGATTGAGTTACAGGTGCATCTTGTGATAGTGTGTATTCTAAGGGAGTGCCTTTGATACCCTGCAAAACTCCAATGTCCTCTGGTGTTACCTTCGGCAACCTGGAAACAAATTTTATTATCAGAATTCATTTTTTCTTAGTATATTATACTGCATAATGCATGTTCATATATGGACACAGTGTAGTCCATTCTAGAAAATGTCAACCAAATCTAATGACATATAATAAATGAACAGTACATGAATACTGTGCACTCCCTGCTTAGGCACTAAAATAAAAAAGAGTCAACAAAGGCTGGTCAAAAATCTCAAATTTTAGTCACTTTCTGTTTCACTGCTGACATCCTGTGGAAATCAGATTGAATCATGGGAAACTTAGACATACCTACGTCAAGGCTGAGCTTGTGGAAAAATTCTGAGTACAAGGAGTGTGGTGACCATCAAAATTTGCTTATTTGTTATTCGAAGCTCCATCACACTATTTCAAATTATCACTATCATTTATACTCCAAGTTATTGCAAGGTGTATTTATATAAACTTACTTTCTGTCAGGATCAATGTGGCACACTATAGGTCGCCGTCTCCTTGACTGTGCTACCTGCCTAGCTACAACAACATGGTTCAAGGGGACTGGTTTTATTTTTGGTCCCCTTGGAACATGCCATTGCTGTGGTATACTAGTACAACTGAGTTGGGTTGGTACTGAAGTAAAGTTGTGCAGCTTTAAACCTTGTAATGATTTCAGTAGCCCAATAACATGCGAACAGTGACCACTTAAACTAGAAAATAAGAAAAAGGACAAGATTGTTTTAAAAATTGTGTAAAAAAAATTAAAAAGTATGGTATCACATACCAAAAGATTCTTTGTGAAAATTCGAGAAACAGGTTAAACACTGATGGAATAAATCTACCCACCATACTTTCATGATAAACTGCCCTTGAAATGACCAGAGCTCCTGCAACAATCTTATTTATTTGTATCCTGTCCATATTGTATGCACAAATAAAACAATCCTACTGTTATAAAATTGGACTAATATTTTAATACTTTCAAGCCCTCGCTTTTCCCCTACAGACTGAAATAAATCATAAACATGATGAAATATGGACGATCTAAGGGAATTTGCAGGACAGAAACTTCCTTGGGAAAACTTTTTTGCCAATTGTTTTCTATTATATATGAACAGGGCTACAGTAAATTCAAATAACAGAAACTTGACAATAAATGTGTTGCCCGCTACCCACTTCCAAGTTCTGACACAGCTAGACCCACTGAGGATATACTAAGCATAAAGGTTTCAAATTCACTAAAGCAAAAACCGTGACTGTGCACATCAAGTAATTTGAGTTTGTTTGAACGACAAGGGTGATAGATAAAGGTATTACTAGCAAATGACATTGAGTGACACCAATCGGGTCACAGTGCGGCGGTCCGACTATGTATGAACGCCGCGTCTGTCATCGACGTCGTAAACAATGCTCGTGCGAGACACATCCGTTTCTGGAATAAAGAGCTGATATCTTCTACGATAAACAGTGATTTCTTTTGTGTAAAACAAGTATCTTCTACGCAAATTACGACATCGAACCCGAAGGCCGGGCCTCACTTTGTTCATGTAGGAGTAGGCCCTCATAATATACACTGACGTGCAGCAGACGATATACTATTGGACGTACGCGCCTTTTGTCAACTGACAGACGACACCGAGCAAAATTTTAATTTAATTTTTTTTTCGTGGAAATATGAAAAGTTTAAATAGAATGAATAGATTAAACAACTCACCCTGCTTTGCAGCTACAGTTGGCATTCGCCAGTTTCCTTTCCGCCGTCGAAATGGAGATATCGATGTTGTGCGGAAGCTCTGATTTTCTCATCGATCTCCAGCACCGCGCAATAATGTTTACTTCAGTTGCGTTATGATCGTTTATCTTAATGTCATGGACATAACCTTGAGAAAAGTAATTTAGACCCTTTTCCTGTGACTTCTTGGAAAGGTTTTGAAAATTTGGTAGATAACAGACTGAGATGTCGTCAGGAACATTGCGCAGGCTGTCGCTGAACAAATCTCGCTTCACGGCCATGTTTATTTACATTCTGTGAGGTCAACCTCCCACAAGCTCAAAGCTTGTGGGGCGTAGCAACAGTAACCAAGAGGGGCGTGGCTTATTACGGGCAGTGGAACTATGAATTATATGTGAGAGGTGAGGGGTGTCTAGAGAGAGAACTCAGGAAGTTGATTGTCCTCATTCGAAGAATATCGCACAAAGACCACTATCTCTGGTCCAGAGATATATATTTAGCGGAGCGTGTTATCGATACATATCCAACTGTTTTGCATTACACGACAAGTTCCAAACTTGACATTTGATATATGATAGTTTTTGCCACTTGCAAAATGCTTTAACTCTGTGAGTTTTTAAACTATCCCCGCTAAAGTTTGAGCAATTCAACTCGACACTGAGCTATAAAAATATTTCTCTCATCGTAAAATGTAAAGTCAACTATATTCTATTTTGAGGTTCTCTAACTACAAGTCCATAAAATATCCTGGTTAACATAACAATAATTTATTTAGATTTCAACATTTTCAAACTTTCTCTCAGGAAGTTCTTAAGTCCCATAGATTTGGTGGAAACCATTCTTGAGAGGACGATGACTTCAAACAGACTAGTTCAATCGTCAAAGATCGTAAATTTACCAAAATCGTCATGGAAAATGAATCATTTGGGTGTTCATAAGATAATTTATCAATATAATCAATGGGATTTTAGAGAAAGCAAATTGTTTTTCATTATTGAGTTATTTTCATATTTGTAGCAAATGTAAAATTGTGGTTTCGCATATCAGATGAAAAATTTGCAAAAGTTTAATTTTTGTGAACAACTGGCACAGCTGATCACCTGTTTGTAAGACTGTGATCATTGCCTGTGAACGCTTAACACGAGGATATTGAAACTACTGCGGAGTCAGGTATACTGCATCAAAACAGTTTAGTGTCATTAATATAATAGATACGAAGACTGCTGACACTCAGGCAGGCGAATTTTCGTCGCTGTCGCAAACGAAAATGGCTACCGGGTTTGGAAGTTTTCACGATGACACTGAACGAGAAACAGCAACATGAAAATACCTCAGATTTCCTCAACGATACTTGATTTTTGATGCATTAAACCGATCTCTCAATTTTTTCGAAATTCTTGGCGAAAACATACCCCACAATTACCATTTTATCGCCTGCAGGCGCGTGCAGTGTTGGTGAGATAGACTTGCGGGGATCTGACAGTGCGGACGCACATAGGCGATTTTTCCGTTGTTGCTAGGCGTGTCTATTCCAGATTCTGTCGTCGTTAAGGCGAGACGACGGGCGCCACCGAGTAGAAGCTGACTGACAGGGCGACACATCAGGTAAGCTGAGCTCTCCAAATTTCATTAAATTTTGACCGTTAAATTAGATAAATATGTTTTAAGTGCGTTGGTTCTAGTAGATTGATGGTCCGACAGTTGTTTGATGGCTTTTCCCCAGAAATTTGACATTTTTTTCGGAAATACGGCAAAAACTTTCAATGTCAATTGTGGATGGGTTATGACATATCTGGCAGAAACTTGCGAAATTAATACCGTCGTTTGAGAAGTTAACATTTCCGTCTCATGGGTTTAAATTCTAAAGTTTTAGTAAATTTATTATCCTTACTCATCATTTAATGTGCTGAAGCAAAATCGGACTTGGGGAAGATCAGATGGCATTCTGAGAGCGATTTATTTTCAGCTATGTACGAACCGGAAGTGAAAACAAAGCAACCAAGGAGGCCGTACAACATGTCTGGTAATCGATTGCAACTAAAATAATATTGCAGGGTTTAACGGAACTGTTATTTTGCAGAACATCTCTGTGGGATAAGCGGAAAATCTTCCTCCGTATCTGACAGTTTCATTAGTTTCCATTGCAACATTCTGTGTAGAGAAATAACATTTCTTCCCTTTCATCAAAAAATATTTTTACACAGATCTGATGGCCCTGTTTGATATGCTAAAAGCTGCATTCTAAAATATAAAAGCATCTGTTTATGTGTAGGATAAAAATACTTGTGTCAATAATATGTACATGCATAAAACTCGTAAGGCTGCGTTCACAAAAACGGTTAGGGGGCTGGAGGAATTCGGGGGGGGAGGGGGGATTCGAAAATTTTGGGGTAGTAGAGGGGGGACTTGAAAATTTTGCTCTACCTGTAGGGGGGACTTGAAAATTTTTTGGTTCCCTTTTATGTTTTACATTTTCCAATTCAAAGTTTTTGTAGGTAATTCAATGAAAAATGAATACCATTTTTATGTCATCGAATTTTTGTAATGTTGGTAATAATTTAACAAAATCTAGACCCATTTTTGTCAAATTTCATGACTTTTATCTCGAAAATATCTAAACATGTGTGATTTGTCGTAAAAAGCCAAATGAGCCTAGTTATGGGCAGAAGCTGCAAATGTTGATGATTTATACGATATTTCTATGCAATATATCAACTACAGTTTCTTGCTGTCTCCCTACAGCATGCTCAAACACACAATATTCAGTTTGTCGACAAAGCCTGTATATATAAATATGTATTTGGTGACAATTTAATTAGAGTTCAGACTGACAGTCAGTGATACAAATGCATGGTACACATACACAGGCTGTGATAGCAAGCTGAATACTGGACAGTTCAAGATGCCATAGGGTGTAGAACAAGAACTCAGTTGTATAAAGAACAAAAATATTGTCAAAATTATCAAAGTATCACTATCAGATTCTGCTCTGCTACTGTAGTGTCAATGTTACTGCATACCTGAGCAGTGCAGAGATAGCTCTGACTCTGATGTACACGGTAGTTGAAGAAGAGTTTCGGTCAAATGACGATCATGACAGTGAAACATAAAGGCCAGAGAGCAACATATGGAAGACCAGGAGACTTGAAAAGTTATTGCGAATTTTTGAATTGTGGCATATGACAATAATCAAACATTAAAGAAAAAAGATGGGGTCACCATGCTTGATTCTCTATATTTTCACATTCTTGTCATAAAATAATACAAAAGTAAAACTTTGAACAGTGAGGACTTAATGAAAAAATATGTGACTAAATGGAATTATCTATTTTTTAGCCAAATTTGCCATTATTACATCCAAAATTTCAGAGATTAAAACATTTATTTGATGGAATTTTTTAGCCAACAGTATTGTCAATTTTGAGTAGCACTTAATTCATATATGTCTTGTACTTTTGAAACAAATTTCTGGTAGGTGACTGTGCTCAGTTTTTGAAAATATGGCAATGAGCCAGAATTCACAATTTGCCTACTCTCTCATGATCGTCATTTTGTGTGCTCTTCGGCAGCAACAATTGACCTTGCCAGAGTTGGATGACAAATCCAAAAAGTTCACTGATGCCTTTAAGATGAATCAATTTAAGAACTTGTCTCAGGAATATGACTTTATAAAGTGCTAATAGCAGGTAGTGTTGAACACCTGTGAGCGGAACGCCGCAATACGTGATTTTTTCTGCATACACATCCTTTACAAATATGTGGGATTGTGATAGTTGGGGGGACTAGAAAAATTTTGATCATATAGAGGGGGGCATTTGAAAATTATTTAGGGTGTTGAGGGGGGATCTGAAAAAAATAAGATTATTATCGTGATTCCTCCAGCCCCCCCCATCGTTATTTGTGAACGCAGCCTAAGTCTCAAGCTACCAGAGTAAATGACTAGGTGTTGGAACAGCTCATGATGTGAGAGCTCTATGTGATCTATGCAGTGACAGTTACACATGTATCTAATGACTAAATATCGGTAGGTTAGTAGACCTGACTGTGTTGTGCTCAGGGATATTAGCTGAGAAAAGTCTAATACACCCGGCAGGATAACCACTAAGTAGCCAGATGACCTGACTGTGTTGTGTTCAGGGATAGTAACTGAGAAAAATCTAGTACACCCGGCAGGATAACCACTAAGTAGGCAGATGACCTGACTGTATTGTGCTCAGGGATATTAAAGGTATACTGTCACCTGTTCCAATTTTGCCACAGTTACCATGGAAAGAGAAAATCTAACCAATCACAGATTTTAAGCGGGTGGCCGCTTTTTAAAAACAGCGCCCCCACACGGGCATTTTGAATACCAAGGAACGCCCCTTTGAACATATATGGGCATATTTAGATTACAGGTGACTGTAAACCTTTAACTGAGAAAAGTCTAGTACACCCGGCAGGATAACCACTAAGTAGGCAGATGACCTGGCTGTCTAACAGTATAGTGTATATAGAAATCTTGGCCTTGAATACAGGAATACTGCTAGGTAGGATGAGAAGTGACTTAAACAGATGCATGGATGTTGTATATTATTGATACACAATAGAAAGAGAAAGTAGAGTAGTAGAGAACGAACAATATCATTATATTAGGAAATCACTAAATAGCAGGGAGAACTAACAAGTACCTATGAAGTGAATAGGGTATTTAGGGGAAGGTATGCTCATTTACATAATCATATTACATGTATAGCAAGAAAATAATTGATTCAGTTGATACTAATGTAATTTACCACGTTAATATGCATTTACATTAAGAAGACCCAAGGTGTATTTTTACCTTCTCGTGTCTATTTATAGACAGAGAAGGTATTAGAGTTGAAAACCAGTATGCTGCTGTCAAGAACTTCCGTCTGTCAATACTTCCGTCTGTCAAGATCCGTTGACGTCATGCCATTGTGATGGGTCATATCATAAACTGGTGGGGGTGTTCATGGTTCAGGTTGAGGTGCAGGAGAATGATTTTGAGCTGTGACAAAAATCAAAAGGGACTTAGCGGCATAGCCACAGTGTTAAGCCTTTCACCAAGGTTCTTAGTTGACTACGATCTATTACAGACTACTGAGCTGACGTTAGGGGTACTCACTTTGTGTTGCTCACTCTGTGTGCGCTAGTGTTTGGTACGAGTTGCGTGGATATCCCTCATGGCCTCACGTGATATGGGCCTGTTGCATAATCTGCAGATGATCATATGCCTCCGAGTCTGAAAACGGTCATTGTGTAAGCCTGTCGGCATTTTCCTTGCATTTTTTCTCATTAAATTTTGCAAAATATCGGCGAGTACCTCAATATTTCAAGATAACTCTTTCTTCCCAATCGTTTCCTGGAGTTTCAGAGTCATATGAACGAAAATGAGTGAAAGTTTTAGACAGGAAAATCGGACGTCGGCCATGTTCCATGTTTACAGTACAATCAGAAGTTTACGTGGAGGAATTAACCAACAAACACAGGAGTGTTCATGATGCCCGCCCTCTAGAGGCAGACCCTCCTATATGAAGTACCACATTTGATGCTTGTGGAAAGCTTGACCACACAATGGAGCATTTAAACTTTTAGAAAATGACAAACTGAATAAGAAGGTATTCAGAAAATGTCAAATACTGAGGAAAAATGCGCAAATATTCAAAATAAACAGGTTAACTGATTGGTCAGCTATAAAAAACAATGAAAATGTTTATGATCAAAAGTTTTTGAGATGCGCACATTTTAAAAAACACAGAAATTATTAACATTATAAATATAAGACCAAACTATTTTTTCAGGGATGGGACAGGTTGGAAATGAGGGGTGAGAGACAAAGGCACTCCTATTGCTGCATGTGGATGCAGCCACACCATTTCATTTACAGCATACTTATTCACTGTGTTGTGTTCAAGTTCCATATTGTACTGACTGTCATACAAGGATAACATAAGCAAATCAAATCAAATTAGAAAAGGATCAATGCTGTTGTGTGGATTTTGCTGAACATGGCTGATATTTCGCCCTATATATTTGGTATCCAGCAAAGGCATATTTTGATGTAAAGTCAAAATTAACACTACATTGCTGACAATATATTTTACCGTTTCTGTATGAATTTTTCTTTTTTAAATTATAGTATATTAGTACTTCAAACAGATTAACAGTTATCGTGATGTCAACCCATAATTTTACATCACATAGACTGTAATTCTGCCAATTTTTTTTGTTTTTCAGTCATTTTATAAATTTTGCACTGCACAAGATGATTGAAGAAATTGCAATGTTTGAATTTGTAAACTCAAAGAATAAAAATCCTTTGGTCACAAATTAAATTATTTTTTGAAAAGAAATTTACTCTTAAACACTTTTAGCATATATTCTTTACATGGTCATGTATTTCAAGGAAAATATGCCTATTAAAAACAGTAATTTCTTCACTTTCAATTTTTTTTCAATACTATGACAATTATCAGCCATGAGGTTATACAAACACAAGACCAGATAGGCGTTTTTCATCATTTCCACAGGACTCTTTGGAAAATCCATTAAAAACAGTTAAAAGTGACTGGAAATGATCACTTGGTATACATTTAATTTACAGATGCCAGGTTGTGTATTTCACATGCACTCAGGTCAGTAAGGAAGTGCGTCATTACTATTTTGGACTGTTATTTCTTATTTCTGAATTGTTTAACTTTTTTCCACATTGAACTATCTTTAGGCAGTTTATACTGTAGCTTAGAATTTTTTTGATTGATGTATTTAATCATCTTTTGGGTTCTTTGGGTCCATATCCCACCTCATGCCCCTACATCATCAACTATTTACCAACAACTCCATGCCAACAACCAATTACCTGACCTGGCCACACATTAGAGAAGGTACAGCGTCATTGACGGTATTTTTTTTAATTGGATACATACCTAAAAATGTTATTTATACTTCCCATTAAAAGTATTGTCATAACATTTGTTTTCTACTTGCAGATCACGGCACATCTATACAGTGAAAGAACTGACACAGCAAGTGCAAGAAGAATGTTTTGATTTTTTTTATTTAATTTTGCAATAAAATGTTGACCTTAACAATAATCCTGAGTGTCCGGCAATTTTATTTGGTTGTGGCAATATGGAAGCTTGGAATAAGTGTTGTATGTTTTTCAAAAATTGTCTGGGTGTAGTACCCTTAGATAAATTACAAAATGCATGACACAGAAATATTTTATTCTATCTGAAATGAATACCAAGATGACTAAACCAAAGTCTCAGCAGTCCTGCAATCATTTTTGAAGGCAATATATGTCTGGATGTGTGCTTAGACATAAAAGCAAATAATACCTGAAATATACAGTAAAGCCCCATTAGCTGTATCTTTTCTACACATGCACTTTGCAATGCTCTCCAAAATATATTATCTGATTTTCAAAGATAGCTTTTGCATTCCCTGTCAATACTCGAATCCATATTTGAAAGCCAAAAATTATTGTATTGTTACAAATCTAAATTGTACATTCTTCACCAAATTTAAAAACTTTTTTATCACATTTTGGGAAGAACTTTGGCTTTAGTTACTTTTGATTGTAAATCATATGTAAAAATAATCCTAAAATACAGCTAATGTGCCTTAAAACAAAACATCTTTTTCCAAAAAAAAGTATGTAGGTTGTTTTACAATGATCAGACGTAGGCTTACTTTGTTTAAAAGAAAGGAAAAAATAATTTATAACAAGTTACAAAATGGATACGAAGCATCATTTCTGAACTAAAAGGCAATGATGATGAAAAATGAAATTCTAAAAAAACGACAGAGATGGCAAAGGTCATCGGTAGAGGGCGGCTTTATTTACTCGCTAGGTCATGGTCGATGATGTTTTGGGCACATTTTAAGTTAACATTTCCGTCTCACGACTTTAATACAAAAACCGAATACGTAGTCTCAAAGCTTAGTATCTGCGCTATCGATCACTGGCCAAATCTAACTTGGGGACGACAAGGTGACGGAGTAAAAGGCTAAAATTTAGGGCGGTGTGATGAGAATTTTGAGGGTAGGAACGCACGCGACGACTTTGTTTTTCACCATATTTTTTCACAAAATGGACAATTTTGTGTCGAAAGTCTATACCGCCCTAAAGGTTACGTAGACATCTTTCATAGTATTCAGTTTTTACGGCACACGGAACACAGGTAGACAGACCCTAAGCGAAAAATATCCATGGTTTCAATTGCAGAATGCGGCGATATAAATTTGAATTTTTTCGTTCCATACCCCCCACGTAGAGAAGTTCGATTTGGTGCGTTCCGACTATGTGCGTCGCCACTGTGAACTGCCATGCGAGGCAGGCGAGGGGGTGGGGCGCTCGAACTTCAGGTCGTCGCAGGTCTATACCTGCAACATTTCACGCGACTGTGTTAGCACCGAGCAGAAACCCACTTTTTAGCTCCGCTGTCAGTGACGCGGAGTTTATCAAATAGGCTGATTTTCCGTAGTCATCCGTCGTCCGTCCGTCGTCCATCATCCGTCAATAATTGCCGCCTTCTCTGAAACCGCAAGTCCGATTGCTTTGAAATTTGACAAGCAGTTTACTTAGGGTGGCCTCACTTAAGTTTGTCCAAATCGTGGTGAAATTTGCATATTTGTATTTTTAAGGCAATTTTCGTCATTTTAGTCAAAAAATCTTTTAAAAATCTTCTTTAAAAGTACAGGTTAGATAGCTTTGATATTTGGTAAATAGGTCCCTAGGGATGATCTATTGAGATTTTTTCAAATTGTGCAGAAATATGCAAATTTGTATTTTTGAGGCAAATGTTGTCATTTTTGGTCAGAAAATTTGTTTCATCGAAACCGCTTCTCGACAGCTTTGATATTTGGCATATAGGTTTATGGGTATGAGCAAAATGTGATCTATTGAAATTATGATGAAATCTACAATTTTGTAATTTTGGGGCAATTTTTACCATATTTGGTCATAATTAATTTTTTTTTTTAAAAAGTATTGGTCTGATAGTTTTGAAATTTGGTTTACAGGTTTCTATAGATGAACTAAATTTGATATATTGAAATTATGATGAAATCTGCAATTCGTACTTTTAAAGGCAATTTTTGCCATTTTTGGTCAAAAAAATGTTTCTCCAAAACTACATGTCCGATAGCTTTGAAATTTGGTGTGAAGGCTAAAGGTACATGAATAATATTCTTAGGTTCTCCATCAGCCTGATTAACATTAAAGTGCCACTCCCACTAGGAAACATTTTTAAAACACATATTCAATGCCAACGGTCGATATTTGACGTGGCGACTCAGAGCGGATCGCGAGATATCGATAAAAGCATGTCCTCAAACAAGTAAAAGTTTGAATTCCGGTGACCCACCTAAATTCAGCTTCCGAACATCGAACGTTCGGCACTGGGGCCATTGTCAACTAAGCTATGGAGTACGAGTCTACGCTGACGCTGCTGTACGCCACAGTACCACTCACATCGGTGATCAGTCATGTCCCGTGGGAGAAAGCCGAGTCTTACTGACTCGGCAAAAAAACGAAAAACAAAGTTTGCTGATTAAACCAGAATTCGCATAGGTGACTAGCACAGTTACGTTTGGTTGACACATAGCGGCCGCCGCGTGGTATGCAGACGCATACCACGTGGCGGCCGCTATGTATCGAACCACTCGAACTGTGTGTCAGACGACAAAATGTAGTCATTAGAGGCGTCTAATACTTTACACGTAAAAACTGATATCTATGTGGTATTGGTTAAAAATCTAATAGAACTGATTGAAAATAATGAAAACGACAAAAACTAAGGAGAAGTTTTAAAGAAAATTACCTGAGGTAAAGGCATAATGATGTATGTAAAGTCTTCGCATTGAGAGGTAAATTAATTGCGTCATTCGAACGTTTTTGGACTCCCTAGAATATCGTCCATCAGCACAACAACAAACCTTCGGGGGATTTCGGGTCATAATCAGAAACTTCGGGATGTGAAAAATACCCTCGGGAAATGACATGTTTTTATCGATATCTCGCGATCCGTGCGCAGTCGCCGCGTCAAATATCGACCGTTGGCATTAAAAAAATTGTTTTAAAAATGTTACCAAATGGGAGTGCCTCTTTAAGTTGTGTATAAAAACAACCCGTTGATCATACAAAGCTTTCATAAACACAAATGTTTTATTTTTGCCATTCTAATGGAGGGTGAGATCAGACAACTTGATTGTAGTAATTTATAGGGTTATTCGGGGCTTTATCTCGGCATTTGTACATGTTTGTCAATTTATATAAATGTGCTTGTGGTGTTTGGAATTGAAGATGCGAACAACAATTTTGATATTTGAATTTCAGGCAAAAACTCTAGCCTCACTTCACATGGTAATCCAGGGATAAACTATCAACAATTTTTCCGTAAAAAGTACTTGCTATATACGTGCATTTATATGTTTGTCATGTTAAATATTTGGTTTTAGGCTGTAACAAGTTTCTTGACAATGATTATATTCTCTGTAAAATTACATGCCAAACTATAGATGATGGTAAACGTTACAGGTGCCTCCCCTTTCAATTTTAAATAGCCAATTACACTAAAGAAAGTTGACATAGTTATTATTGTGGCATGTGATCTCTATTATTATTGGAATTAAAACGTCACATGATGTGATTATTTTCAAGGGATAAATGTATTCTTTAAAAGTTCACGGCATGTTTTTTGAGCATGTAAATTGGTGCGCGTCACTATTTTTCATGCAAACACGTTTGCAGGTTTGCTAGTCACTATTTTTTCCTCAGCGTCATGTTGAAAACACCCGACCTCCCACCGTATAATTTATTTTCTGTCCCTTAGCATGAGTAAATCATTTTAGGAAAAGATCATATTGTTTGGCTTGTTACTGCTCGTTATTTGCTTGTTGTATCTAGTTCTAGCTCGTTATGGCTCGTTATTGCTCGTTTCTAGCCGTTATGTCTAGTTACTGGATTTACAGACACTCATTAGAAAGGGAGCAGGGAACCAGACTAGCAGTTCGATTGATGAGCAGACACATTTGAATATCAATATATACTGCTTTTCACGGTATCCAAGAAAAACTCCGAGAAAGGGAAACTAAATGACAAGCCAAGTATTTTAAAACGCATAGTAAAGAAAGGTAATGAGGCTAATGAGTCCCTCGGGGACAGCGGTGAAGGTCCTCAATGAGAGCGGATGATAAACAACAGAATGTTGATGTAGCCAGTAAGAGTGATAATGATGTCGACGCCGAAATTTCAACTCCACTCAGCTCAATTGATATAAACAATGATCAAACTGGTCACAATGCTGAAGATAAAACCTAAGAATGTAAGAGAAAACATCCAGTTTCGATGTCTGAAGGAAGAAATGAAATTTTGAATGACTCTGAATGTGGCAATGTTCGTAACTTTTACATATGGCGTGGCAGGTGTAATGATGTAGCAAAACTGGTGGGTTATCCAGTTATCCAATTTTGTCGACTGCTCTTTCCCTCTTTTGTCTCAGTCTCTTCAGAGACAGAATTAACCTGTAAATTAAAGTGTATATACCATGCAATATTAAAAGTCATCTGTTTTAAATAATATGCCTAAATGCGATGTGACATTGAAATCATATTCGTCATTCACATTCGTTATCCAATGTCTCATCACACTAGATGAAAACTACCCTGTATTTGACAATTTCTATACTGTCTATGATTTGAAGTACTACTACAGAACCATCAAAACGTACACAATAGCACATGAGTTTTTGTGACTAATCCTGATTATACATACATAGATGCATAGATAGATAGTATAGATACATACATCAGAAACAACCGCCCCAATGGCTTATTTCGCCCTATTTCTACATGGCAACTGGAAGGTAGCAGAAACGGGGTTAGACATATTGTACCTTCAGTTACTCTCTTTAGGCCTGGAAAAAAGTTGGTTGTAACATACTCTTCAGAAATTGTATTGGTAGGTTGGAACTTTTTTCAGCCAAAGGAAATTTCAGAAATAACATCCCCTCACTTTGTATCCTTAGAAATTGTAGTAACAAAAATCATATGCACTGATGAGTACCTTTTGAAAAAAATAATATTATTCCTCCCTTTCTATCACACAGAACTTTGACAGACAGATAGATGGAAACTATTGTAGAAATATTCACGGTACTTTCTTTAAGTAATGCAAGTGCAGAATCATTGGAATCATTAATCGTCACGGCATTTTCTTTAACAGATTCATCTGTAGGACTGCAAGGACTCTTCTAGTCGATAAGATTCAGGGTCAAATGCAAATGGTACACAGGTCCAAGTGTAATGTCGTAGCTCCTGCAGATTGGACCCATTATGGCATCCTCTCACCCTCTACACTATGGGATGAGATTAGTGACAAAACACCTGTGTTACCATTATTTCTTTATGTTTACATTATTTCGTTTTTTTTTCATTTTGTTTGCAGTTTTAGGCAACTATGTTTCCATTTTCATTTCGTTTTCTCATTTTGTATGCATTTTTATTTCATAATGTTACAATTCTTTTATTCTGTCATTTTGTTTGCATTTTTGTTTCATTATATTTAAATTTTGATTTTTTCTCATTTTGTTTGCTCTTTTATTTAATTACCGTTTTTATTTCATGTTCTCGGTATACGGTGGGAGGTCGGGTGTTTTCAACATGACGTTGAGGAAAAAATAGTGACTAGCAAACCTGCAAACGTGTTTGCATGAAAAATAGTGACGCGCACCAATTTACATGCTCAAAAAAAATGCCGTGAACTTTTAAAGAATACATTTATCCCTTGAAAATAATCACATTATGTGACGTTTTAATTCCAATAATAAAAGAGATCACATGTCACAATAATAACTATGTCAACTTTCTTCAGTGTAATTGGCTATTTAAAATTGAAAGGGGGAGGCACCTGTAACGTTTACCGTCATCTATAGTTTGGCATGTAATTTTACAGAGAATATAATCATTGTCAAGAAACTTGTTACAGCCTAAAACCAAATATTTAACATGACAAACATATAAATGCACGTATATAGCGAGTACTTTTTACGGAAAAATTGTTAATAGTTTATCCCTGGATTACCATGTGAAGTGAGGCTAGAGTTTTTGCCTGAAATTCAAATATCAAAATTGTTGTTTGCATCTTCAATTCCAAACACCACAAGCACATTTATATAAATTGAAAAACATGTAAAAATGCCGAGATATAGCCCCGAATAACCCTATAAATTACTATAATCAAGTTGTCTGATCTCACCCTCCATTAGAATGGCAAAAATAAAACATTTGTGTTTATGAAAGCTTTGTATGATCAACGGGTTATTTTTTATACACAACTTAAAGAGGCACTCCCATTTGGTAACATTTTTAAAACACATTTTTTAATGCCAACGGTCGATATTTGACGTGGCGACTGCGCACGGATCGCGAGATACCGATAAAAACATGTCATTTCCCGAGCGTATTTTTCACATCCCGAAGTTTCTGATTATGACCCGAAATCCCCCGAAGGTTTGTTGTTGTGCTGATGGACGATATTCTAGGGAGTCCAAAAACGTTCGAATGACGCAATTAATTTGCCTCTCAATGCGAAGACTTTACATACATCATTATGCCTTTACCTTCAAGTAATTTTTTGCAAAGCTTCTCCATAGTTTTTTGTCGTTTTCATTATTCTCAATCAGTTGTATTAGATTTTTAACCAATACCACTTAGATATCAGTTTTTACGTGTAAAGTATTAGCCGCCTCTGATGACTACATTTTGTAGTCTGACACACAGTTACGCGTGGTTCAATACATAGCGGCCGCCACGTGGTATGCGTCTGCATACCACAGGGCGGCCGCTATGTATAACCGTGCTGGTCACCTATGCGAATTCTGGTGGAATCAGCAATTTTTGTTTTTCCTTTTTTTGCCGAGTCAGTAAGACTCGGTTTTCTCCCAAGGGGCATGACCGATCACCGATGCGAGTGGTGTTATGGCGTACAGCAGCGTCAGCGTAGACTCGTACTCCATAGCTTAGTTTACAATGGCCCCAGTGCCAAACGTTCGATGTTCGGAAGCTGAATTTAGGTGGGCCACCGGAATTCAAACTTTTACTTGTTTGAGGACATGTTTTTATCGATATCTCGCGATCCGCGCGCAGTCGCCACGTCAAATATCGACCGTTGGCATTAAAAAAATGTGTTTTAAAAATGTTACCAAGTGGGAGTGCCACTTAAATGTTAATCAGGCTGATGGAGAACATAAGAATATTTTTCATGTACCTTTAGCCTGTACACTAAGCTGATACACTGTTTTACAAAAAATAGCATGACAATATCTATATGTTGTGTTTAATAGACGATTTGGGGTACAGATCTGGTAAAGTTTTGCCTGTTCTTAAAAAAAAATGCCAATTATGATATTCTTGAAGTTCCCGGTCCAATTGCCAATAATTGAGAATTGCTGCACATTTTTCCTGTGTATTTTTGGTAGATACATGCTCAACTCTAAGTGAATATTTATTAAAATGAAGTCAACATTACCAAAAAAATGCTAATGAGCAACAAAAGTAATCTCAATAAACATTGGTCAGATTGTCTTGGCAAGGTAGCCAACATAACATATTGCACAAAAAGTGGTACCATGGAAGTCATCATGAGTGGATCTAAAAGAACTTGGAGACAACCGGCCTTTCATTTGCAAGATGCAGGATAACGTAAGTATATTCACAAAAAGTGTCATCTGTATAGACAGTAAACTTTGCTGCATAATCCAACAAGGTCAGGTTATTAATCACCAACTCATACATGTGTGAATGTAAATATGATAATATTGTATGAAAAATGCTTGGGAATTTGGTTTGAAAGGTTTCTGTTTCTTTCCATTGTCATATCGTATATTTATGGAATTGTTTGCCAGTGTTAGTTAAGTAATGGCTTCTATACAAATCCCTGGTTTGGTGCTAGTAAATTTAGTAGAAGGGCTCTAAAACAGATGTTCATGTCATATGCGACAGGCTCCTCAGAATACATAGGTTTACACTTTGAACTTTCCCCATTTGTCTATGATACTGCAATGCTTGTTTAACGGGGTGACAGTTTCGGACATGCAACTATCATATAGGTGTGGGAGCATCGTTACCAGTGGAAGCTCTAAAGAATGCCCTCGATTACATATTACCTTTAATAGTCTTTGATTGTGCAACCATAGACCTTAGAGAGACCAAATATTGTCTACATTAATTATTGGCAATGCAATATTAAGAGAACACTTTTTGTTTGGTATGGCAGATTTTATTACTAATTATGATGTACTAGGTTGCATGGTATTGCCTAAGTGTGTGTGGTCTACGGTAGCAACAGTCACTAACCCTTTCATACTTCAATGGACAGCACATCAATTTTTTTTCAAATGCCCTTGACTACGATTATCACAAGCTAAAGGTCGATAGAAGCTATTAAGTATCATGTATACATTCACCCTGGCTTGCCACATGTAACGAAATGTGAGCACAGTGTCATTGACGCTATTTTTAAAATTTCAACGTTACAACAGCGGCGTTTGTATCTCGACTTGTTTTTACACAACTGTGCAACTGGTACTTATATCTTGCCAGATGTCATTTTTAAGCTTTGTTTAAGGGTTCCGAGCAAATAGCTACGTACCTGTCAACCTTTAGACCACCTCGTAGCCGTATCAGTATTTCTTAATACTCACCTATCAACAGGTGCATGAGTAGTTTTAACGAATTGTTACTTTCCCATCCAAATATTGATCTTTTCAGTAATTATTCTCAGTTTAAACCTGACATTAAACATTCCATTTTTTGGTAGTTTACCTACTTAAGTTTATTTCCTTGTCTTTTTCTTTACGTTCTCATTTTGTTTGTACCTCCCTTTTTGTATGTGACTTGTTGTGTGACTGTATTTTTCTGTAATTGTAGTTTTGTGTTTTTAGTTTTTTTGAACCTGTGAATGGGACTAGAGTCCTTAGGCTTTCCCAATAAATAAATAAATAAATAAAAAAATAAAAAAATAAGTAAAAAAAGAAATATATTTACTCTCCATTCTCATTGATTCTGTACTACACAACTGAGGGATCGATACACAAGAGTGCCGATAATTTGTGTATCAGGTACACTCATTGATCTTCAACTAATCTTCTGCAATCTTCCATCTCAAAGAATATCTCCTGACATTGGCAGCAGACTCAGTATCATCTTCTTCATCGGGATTCATTCGTAGTGAACATATATCTTGTATTGCTTTTAAAGCATCACAGCGAAATTTGCCTCAGCTTTCCATCATACTCATTTTTGATCAGTGTGCAAACTGTAATTTCTGTGTAACTGACCTAATTTCATCCTGACACTGTATTGTCAACAGGGATGATAAAGACCATGATCTCCATTGGTCTACAACACTTTCATTGCCTCCTGGAAAGCTGGACCTTTGTAGTAGAACATTTGGATGTAAAACAGTTAAACAGCAAGTACCATATTTCTTATGTATGAAACCAATCAAAATCAATCAATAGTGCCCATTTTATGTCATTTTATGTCTACTAATTAAAGTTTCACGCTTTTCAACAGTGATGTCAACGGCTACATCAGCACTTAAAGGAGCTATCAAGGGATTCAAGTGAACACTTTTAGATCATGACCATAACCTCTGCCCGAAAAGTGTAAATGTCATCACCAACTCAGAAAGTCACTCTACAATTTTGTGTGTGTATCTGAAATAATTACCTTCCGTACATATATTTGGAAGTCATAGAAATGGCATTGATTAAAATGCTCCTTTCATATTATATGTTCTGTGAAAAATACAACGCACTCTGGTAATCATAAATGCTACAGTACACTGTTATGTCCGGATTTATGCACAATTTTATTTTCATGTATGTGTACACGGTATGGATATTAAGTGACATTACGACTTAACCACTTGCGACATAGAATACAATGACTGATTTACAAGAGAATAAAGATGTATACTTCTGAATTAATGGAGAAAACAGTTTAAGATAAAGAAACTACCAGGAATATTACTTGCTCATGGAAACAAACTTCAAACATAAACTTTCTACTAGTACTGACAAGTAGGGATAAAAGTACATCCTGCAAACATTCAAATATTTTTGGATATAAACAGGAGAAATATCAATATTGTTATCCATTTAATTATCCAAAAATAATCAATAATTCTGACACGAAATGGCTTTATTTGATATCATTATTTTGAAGATCTTGAATTGTAAAGTTGAACATTCTTAATGCAATTTTATGGTTATACATATTTAAAGGAGAACTGTAACTTGAATTTCAGAACTTTGACAGAAGTTTTGAAAGATGAAATCACTTTGTTGAGTTCTTACATGCTTCTCTGTAGAATGTCTTTCTCCTGGACTCAAACTACAAATTTTGCGAATGAGACAGAGCAATCGCAGAACTAAAACAAATCAATGTACTCAAAAACAGAAATGATGCTATATTTGCAGAACTTTTGATAAAATTAAGTGTTTCCTTATTGACAGAATGACAATATATGCTTGCAAAACATGCAAAAATGTATTGTTTAATGCTGCATTAAGTAATGCGACAACTTATTATCCGACTACATCAACAAAAATGTGATAAATACAACCTATTTCATTTTACTAATTTGCACAGATAATAAACGGGTGAGTGCTGAGAGACAGGAAGAGATTACAGATATTTAGGATAGAAAAGGACACTACCCTATGGTTGAGACAAAGAAAGTTTGAAATATGGATCACAATTTACCATCGATCGATTTTCTCAACTTCAATATTTAGATACGCCCTCTCCTAACAGGTGTTGTACGTCTCAATTGAAGATGTATCTGTCAAATAAAAGAATTTGAAGAGTTCTGAATTTTAAAATTGAGCATGCAATCATAGTCATTGTGTCATAAAACTATTCGTTTGTGAAGCTAGACGAGCTTTGATTGCTATACATTTCTCAAAGTGGTAATTTTCTTGAAGGCTCACAAGAATGAGTGATGAGGTGTGTGGCAATCTGGCAGGTTTTAACCCAAATTATCTGGATACACGTCTGCACTAATCATTGAAACCAGTAGGATTTGGCCAAGCCATGGTAAGCTTAAAGAAAGTTAATAGGATGCTTGGCAGCCAAGTAAACATTACTAATTAGGCACACTCCTTTAACATCACAAATAGTAAGGTCATTCCCAAACAAAAGTACCTGTTTGTTTGAACGATTTGTCAACATTGTTGGAATTTTACGGGATAGTGAAATCAGTACTTAGTCATCACTAATGTTGTTAATGTAAGGGAATTTCAAGAAATCTGACCACATGGTTCAGCAGTAATCACAGGCACAAACAAGAAACATTTTCCAGCCTTTCTCTCAGCAACACACAGCTAATGCGGTAATTTTGTAAAACAACAACAATCATCACCAGCACTGTCAAAATTCAGTAGGAAAATGGTTGTCTCATACCTTTGTCGTAGTAGTCGTAGACGGACACCCAGCCAGGCTTGGCATCTTCAACCTTGATTTTGTGTTTAATGATAAACCGGAAGCACACCTTTTCATGGCTGATCTGTAGATAGGAAAATTTACAGACATCTTAGCAAAAATCTTCACTTGGCTGATTTATGTACAACAACTAAGAGCTGGAAAACCAACTGCACACCTGAGCTATACGACTAGGTTTGGTAACGTCTATTACCTACCTCGTCAAAATAGAAAATAACTTTGTTTTTGTCGACTTCGAATCTGGCGATTTGGGGGAAACGTCTTGATGCAGCTCTCAAGTCATCTTTATCGGGATAGTAACCAGATATCATCTTGACTTCTATAACAGCCATATTGGAGGAATCATCTTCACCCATGTACCTGTGAACATTAGAAATAAATTTACTTGTGTGAACACTAAGCAGATATGCAGTATGTCCTTAGGGACTGGTCAATTTCTTCAGCGCGGGCGGGGCGGTGGATTCATGGGGGTTTGTTTTTGACTTTGGTGATTCAGGGGGTCATCATGTTTTTGAAATGCCCAATAGAGGGGTCACTGTGTTTTTGAATTTCGACACGCGCTCATACTTGCCTAAAATGAATCGTGCCAGTCACAAATTTCATCATTCAGTTGCACTTTTGGCGCGCTCTTCGGGCGTCTAACTTTAATAATAATAATAATACTTATTTTTCATAGCCCCCTCCTAGCGCGAAACTTTAATATGTCAGACATATATATATATCAGAGATATCTATGGCGCGTAATCAAGGCCAATATTCGAACTCCCAATTTTCAACTATCGAACTCCACACATTCAACTATCGAACTCAACATTTGGGATTCCTATTCCCCATTTTCAACTTATCGAAGTCAACATTTTCAACTATCGAACTCCACATTTTCAACTTTCGAACTCCACACATTCAACTATCGAACTCAACATTTGGAATTCCTATTCCCCATTTTCAACTTATCGAAGTCAACATTTTCAACTATCGAACTCCACATTTTCAACTTTCGAACTTCACACTTTTAACTTTCTAACTCAACATTTGGGATTCGTATTCTCCCTAGGCATCCTTGCCTTTCTTCACAATTGAAAGATTCCTACTGAGATCATCTAAGTACACTGTGAAAAATATCGGTGATGAAGTTCCGCCCTGCTTAACTCGGTTTTTAGACTGGAATGGTGCAGATAAACTACCATTCCATTTAGCGACACAATCTTGAAATGTGTATAAATAGAAAAGAATTTTAATTAAGTAAAGATTGACTCCCCTTGACATCAATTTCTGATAAAGAACATCGTGACGAACATAATCAAACGCTTTTGAAGCATCCATAAAAGTAACAAAAAAGGCCGTGTTATGATGTTTATAATAACTCAGAATGTCCTTCAATACAAAAATAGCCATATCAGTACCATGTTCTGGTTTAAATCAAAACCGATGGTTCGTAGTAGAAAGGCAATCCATAGAGCAATTTAACCAAACCCTCTCCAACTATATAGAAGCGGTTGTTGCAACAGCAACGAGGCGATAATTAGACTTGTCAGAAATATCGCCACCTGGGTTTTTGGGTATAAGAACTAAAACAGTCGTCATTATTTGCCTTGGGACAGACCAATGAATAAGAATGGCCGTAAAACAAAGAGACAATAGAACACACACTCGAGACGGTGCATATTTTAGATGTTCAGGGTGATCTCATCAATACCAGATGATGCACCTGTTTTCAGATTTGTAATCAAATCACTAATTTCATCATGTTGCTCACGCATACATATCCTGACAGAACTGAATGTTAAGGTGTAAAATCTACACCAGTTTTTGTCAACATATTCTTATAATGATTTTTCCACATATTCACAACTTCAGCATCACCTGTACAACCATCTACCGATAAAGGAGTTGGTTTTTTACCTTTACGCTTAGCAACCTCTTTCCAGTACACTTTTTGATCATTATTTAAGCTCTCTGCTAAAGTCTGCGCAAGAAGTTCTTTCTCGGCTGTCTCGCACTGAGCAAGTTGCCGTTTAAACGGCGCCCTCGACTTGCGCATTAGCTCAAACAAAGGCCCGGATTTAGGAGACCCATGATCTCTACAGAACAAAAAGTCACTTTGGGCTTTATCGTGACTATCTTTAACTACTGTATTTCAACCTGGGACAGAATAATTATTGAAACACGCAGTTTTCGATATAGACCTTTCTGCTGCAGATTTAAAGTAGAGACAATGTCATTATAGAACATATCAATATAATTGAAATGGACACAACAGTTAGGGTCTGTGCAAACTAATGCTTCAACGGGAATTTTCACATTTGAAAGAAATTTTTGAAAACGATTGAAAACTATCCGAATTTTCTACCCTGGGTAGGTAACACTGCTGGTGGACAGAATTGTCCCCGAGGTTATCATTCGCCCAGTTAAAGCGATGAAATTCGTTTCTTCGCTTCGATAAAAGTGTGTATGTGCGATGTATGATAGTGAGCATGCGTGCGTGAGTGCTTCACGAACTCTACAACGTGTTGAGCGGTCTCAGTCAGAAAAATGTAACAACTTAGCCGGCTATTGAACCACTCTTTTTGGGAGTGGAGATTTAGCCGACTGGTTCTGTCTGTGGCCTCTTACCCTGCTTTAAGGATGACGGTCAGAACATGGTCGACTATGGTTTGACCATTGTCAAACCATGGTCATTGACCATGTTCGACCATGTTTTGACTATCAAGTTGACCATGATCGACCATGAAATGAACACGTTTGTTAAATTGACACCATTGTCAGACCATGGTCAGTGGTGGTCAGCATTATGATAGTCATATCACGGTCAGAATATGGTCAAAAGAAATCGTTGTCGTATCATGGTCAAAACATTGCCGATTAAAGTTCACAACGAACATGGACAGACCATGGTCATTGTGAACAAAGCTGCATTGCAACAGTAATCAGAACATGTCCAGAACATGGTCAATGATTGACAAAACATGGTCAATGATGGTCAGAACATGGTCACCAGAGGAGGCAATGATGGTGGTCAGAACATGGTCAATGATGGCCAGAGCAATGGGTAATGATGGTCAGAACATGGTCAATGATGGCCAGAACATGGTCAACGGTGGCCAGAACATAGGTAACGATTGTCAGAACATGGTCAATGATGGTCAGAACATGGTCACTGATGGTCAGAACACTGGTCAAATTGGTGGCCAGAACATTGTCTATGACGGTCAGAACATGGTCACTGACCAGTGGTCTTGTTTGGATATTGTTGATTGCCAAAACCTGGTCAGTGATTGTCAGAACAGGGTAATGGTCAAAACATGGTCATTGAAGGCGTCTGCATAAATGTCAACATTATACAGCTACAGAAACTGAATGTAAATAATTCATTTCAGTCAATTTAATTATGTGTAACATTGCATTGAGTGCAATTATAGTCAACATTGATAAAACACATATCAAAGATCATATAATGACTCCAACAATTATACAGGGATAAAGTGATAATTATGGCAGCCTGTGGGTTCCCTCATGCAAAGACCTATTTTCGGACTTAGATTTTGGCAATAAAATGTGAATTTCACCTAAGTGTCACCTGAAAGCTGCTTTTTTGGTACACTGATCACTTGACTTCAAAAAATGGTATAGAAAAACAAAGACACTTTGACGTCTACACAATTCCGATTATCTGTGGTGAGTGACGGTTCAAACTTTAGTGTTTAAACTGACAAAGTCTGTAGGTGTATACTTTCACATATAACTAAGACAAACGCACTTTTTAAAATTTGTCCCTCAACTCTTTTTTGACAAAAAGTACTCGACAAACCTGACACGCTACCTTAAGCAATGACTACTGACAGGAATAAATGTAATAAATGCTATTGACTTAAAGCCACAGTAGCTGTAACTTTTGATATTTCACTATTTTTTGTTTCACATTATGACCTTTTAATTAAAATAAAAATAATTCTGAATCATAGTCCACCTATTTACTGACCATACAGTACATGTGTGTCGATTACAACAGCTTGAAAGTGTACAGTCTTTTGATAGGAAATCTTGTTCTATTTTTGTAAATTTGTTTTTAACAAATTTTTTGGAGGTTCATTAAAAGGTAAGTCATGTGACTACTGTGCAAATAATTAATGTGTACTGTAGTTGACCATGTTCTCTTTCATCAGGGCTTTTATACAATATATATATGCTTTGTGAAATTTACTACTTCTTTCAATCAAATATAATAAGGTACAAAGAGTGTCTTTTGTAGAATGGATCATTCAGAACCTTCTCAAAATATATTTTCTGCACCAACAGATATTCAATGATGTTGACAAAATGCAATAAATCTTCGTTTTAATCAAGAGGACGTGAAAAAAGACCAAAAGTTACAGCTTTACAAAATTTATAGACAGAGACTTTTGTGAATACATTTTGATACATATTTAAAAGTTGAATTTTGAGAAAAGATTGCATAACAGCCAAAAGACACATGCCTGAAAAAAGCCTAAAAGAGATGTTTATACCTTATCTAATTTCTGTCATATAGACTACTCGACCAACTCTTAATATTAGGGTTGAGAAATCGAAAACTTTGTATTGGCAGAATACTCAGAGAGCTGAAATCGAAAACTTTGTATTGGCAGAATACTAAGAGAGCTGAAGCATCATGAAACAATGTACTAAAGAACATTATTATTATATGTACCAGTAGATTAGTGATGCTGACACCAAAGATACAGCACGCTGTAGTGACAGCAAAATTTGTGCATTTGTACCACACTTCTAACATTTTGAAAGTTCAGATATGTACACTGAGTTGTGAAATCAGCTGTGTAAACATGGCTAAAAACATAATTACAGATGGACACCTGAAAAATATTGAGGCAGACTGTAAATCAGCACAGATGTATAAATTCTGAAATACTAGCTTCATAAGAAACAGTAGTAAAAAATAAAACAGAAACAAACGTTAAGTTCAATTTAGGGTACGATTTATTTTATATGCCAATGTTTTTTTCATGCCACATAAATATGTCTTCATTAAACTTTGACTTGAGAAGGTTCATGTGAAATTAACATTACTGTCAAAGGCAGCGATTTAGCTTCTTTTCTCTGAATTTCTCATCCCTTCACAGTACCAGCAACGAATTCTGAAAAATACGAATGGTTCAGGAAATAGTGTGAGTCTTTACTGTTTGACTGCAATTTGATGAATGAAATCAATAAACATTATTAGTTGAAAATGAGACAATAGTTACTTGAAAAACTAACTCACAGACACCAACTGCATAAACATTTATAATCATATATTAATAATATCTAAAACGGACAAACGATCTGTAAAACTCTCGCAATTATTTTCCATACACTATTTTCCAGCATTGTTGTGAATTGAAAGTGAATTCCGTACGAATCATTACTCAACGAAACTTAGTACATGTAATTTAATGGCAATGTGCAGTTGTACGTTTGTACACCTCTGGATAGAGAGACAGTGGTTTGTTTAACGAAGGTCCATAGTTATATCAACTTACCTGCATTTGTGAACGGCTCGCGGATACTATAGACAGTTCCCGGCTGCAGGTCACTCCGTGCTGCACGTAAGCATACCGGTACAAGTTACTGGGAAAATATAGTCGGCATCTTTACCTGCTTTTCGCGTTCACAAATTTTGAACTCTGTCTGTTCCTGGTACTCTATATACATTTCTGCGAAACTATGATGTATTTTGGCTAGTGATTCCATACAAAGATCGCCAAAATTTCTGCCAGATAAGTCCTGATCACGAATACCAAGTCAACGGTACAGAAATCTTACTTCGCGCCGTTCAAGGCTCATGACCTTCACGGAAGTGAGATCAATAAATCATTACGCGATTGATAACGTAGTCCCGTTTTTAAACGTTGGAGTTTGACTCTCTATCGGCCCTAATCCCGTACAATTCAAACTCAAAATAGCAATTTATTTATTATATTACATTATGAAAATGGTTATACTAATGATTCGAAATGGTCAAAGAGTGTACAGTTCTTTCAGCACGAAGATTCAATATCAATGCGCGACCTTAACTTGGTAAACCGTGACCTCTGACTAAACATGTCAGCTGCTACCAGCCGGATTCGGCTCACGCTTTGACATTGCGTTTTGGATTTTTATTCAGCTGATCAGCTAAGGATGGAGTGCAATATATATAGCTCTGACGCATAAAACATGGACAAAAATTGTAACCTCAATCCACGTCTTCTGAAGGCGAGATATTGTGGTGGCATCGATGATCAAGTGACACAGACTGTCTGTATGTACCGTATGCTTCGCCTTTAGCTTCAGGGACTGTGCTTGTACTAAACATTGAAAGCAATTTGACATTTGTGTACGTTTCAACAGTAAAAGGTCCTGTTCTATTGAAATTTTTACGGTACAAATTTGCAGTAACATTATATAAGTGTACGACCCGTCATTGTTGCTCGTTTTGAAAGAGGTGAACGGACGTACATTGCGTCCGTAACAGCACTTAGAATTCTCCCTTTTATATACACAGAAAAAATGTTCCTGTTTTGACAATTTTTTTTTGTTTTCGTAAAAATTCAGCTGTTGATCCAACCATGATTTACAAAACAAGATCGTCGACGATATTAAGAGTTTGATTGATTATTACAGAGACTCAAATCTTGTGTACGTAAGCTCAAAACTCAACTCTCAGGTTGGGGACTTGCCTCATGTCTGGTCTGTGGGCATCAGAAACTTAAAGGTGAGGTGATCGCCAAACTACGGTGTATATACTTGAAAAACTGATGCTTTTAAAAGCAGCTGAATTGTGCACAACCACAAGTGAAAATCTGCCTGTTCTTGTAAGTTTAAAACTTTGGATTGTCAGTCGTGGGAAAATAAATGAAAAATTCCATTGTTCATTGGAAATTTACTAACTTTTTGATATCTTGTGAGTGATAGTCATGTGTTTGTCTGTAATTCTGCTGTGATGAATGAGAAATCTATCGACTTTGGCAAAATCATTTTTCTGAATACATAATGATAGTGGTGCTGACAGGTCTCCCTCCCTGCATTGGCATCCGTGCAGCTGTTGTGAGAGAGTTCCTACAGTCTGTAGTACCACATAAAATGACATGTGCATCAGATCAGTTGCACACATCATGACGGTTTAGGGAAAGATTGTGACCATCAAACATGGTCAAATAATTTACATGAGGTGATGATGATATGACTGTGTTTCATAGTCACAATCTTTTCCCTGACCATCTAATGACCATGTTTTGACTGTGACCATATCAGTCATCATCAAATCATTGTCAATGTGATGACCATAATATGACCATGTTTCATTGTCGTTATTTTTTTCTTGACCATGTGAAGACCATGTTGTGACAATGAGTAAACGTCAGTTGATGATTGTCAAAACATTGTCAGTTTGGATGACGGTCAGCAGTCATTGTCACTGATGGTCAAAACATCATCGACCATGGTTGACAATGTAATGGCACGTTATGATGGTCACCAGGAAAGCAGGGCAGCTAGGCGACTGATGCCGTATGTTGTGGGTTCGAATCCGATTGAAAACTATCCGAATTTTCTACCCTGGGTAGGTAACACTGCTGGTGGACAGAATTGTCCCCGAGGTTATCATTCGCCCAGTTAAAGCGATGAAATTCGTTTCTTCGCTTCGATAAAAGTGTGTATGTGCGATGTATGATAGTGAGCATGCGTGCGTGAGTGCTTCACGAACTCTACAACGTGTTGAGCGGTCTCAGTCAGAAAAATGTAACAACTTAGCCGGCTATTGAACCACTCTTTTTGGGAGTGGAGATTTAGCCGACTGGTTCTGTCTGTGGCCTCTTAGCTAGGCGACTGATGCCGTATGTTGTGGGTTCGAATCCGATTGAAAACTATCCGAATTTTCTACCCTGGGTAGGTAACACTGCTGGTGGACAGAATTGTCCCCGAGGTTATCATTCGCCCAGTTAAAGCGATGAAATTCGTTTCTTCGCTTCGATAAAAGTGTGTATGTGCGATGTATGATAGTGAGCATGCGTGCGTGAGTGCTTCACGAACTCTACAACGTGTTGAGCGGTCTCAGTCAGAAAAATGTAACAACTTAGCCGGCTATTGAACCACTCTTTTTGGGAGTGGAGATTTAGCCGACTGGTTCTGTCTGTGGCCTCTTAGCTAGGCGACTGATGCCGTATGTTGTGGGTTCGAATCCGATTGAAAACTATCCGAATTTATCACACAATGAATTATAACGTGAAAGATGGATGGGAGTTGACTTGTTCCAACAGGGCCTACAAGCATTGTTCTTAGGCTTTGAACTTATCTTTGATAGCAAATCAGTTTTACAGCGAGGGCACGACTTATCGGAACACCAAATTAGGTAATTACCCAGCAACTTAGCTGAGCACTTTGCAAATTTGACCTGGCATTTACCTAAACAAGAGTCTGTTTTATTGTCTGAAGACTGATAAGATATCCATCAAACTCAGCAGACAGCCCCCAACTGAGTAAACTGATATGCCTACACAGGAACAACCCATTTTCAACTGGCATCTAGTTCATGGGAAAATTGTGAAAAGGGGGAATAAATATCATGATGTAACACAACCTATTGTACTCATTTTGTGTCCTGGGCCTGAACCTGACAGGTTTTGCCTCTGTATGTTATTTGGAATTGAAACATCGCAGCATCCCTTGTAAATCTAGAGTTACAAAACTCATCAAATTTACCACCTTCCGTGAGCCCACCACCGACGTTGATGGAACAGTCCATTTTTATCATATGATTGGATGGTTGCTCTGACAGTCAGTGTTTCTTCAATGTACATAATTGTGATTAAAAAACTGGTAATAACATGCATATATACAAAAACAGGACACAAAATGACAGCGGCAAATCATGTTTGACACTTTACAACATTTTATTCCGGCCCTTCAAAACTCTCCCATCAACTACATGCAGCTGCCAGTCAAAAATGTTTTTTGCAATGTAGGCATATCAGTTTACTCAGTGGAGGAGCTGCCTGCTGAGTCTGGTGGATATCTTATCAGTCTTCAGACCATAAAACAGACTCTTGTTTAGGTAAATGCCAGGTCAAATAGCAAAGTACTCAGCCAAGTTGCTGGGTAATTACCTAATTTAGTGTTCCAATAACTCGTGCGCCAAGTGTAAACGTACATGTTAATGGGAAATGATCAGAGGAAATGAAATCATAATTAACAGTGGCAGAATCAAGAATGCTATTTGCTGCTCTTGTACAAATAATAACAATCTATTGTAATAGGCGAAACATCATTCAGGTTTTTACACCAAAGTATACCAACACCCCGAATTTGGAGAGAAAGTATACCCATGAAGGCCACGTTCAGGACGAAGTATGCCTTCAAAGGAGTTGTCTCTAACATCAACTTTAAAAGACGAAGTATCAAAACGAGTTTTAAGTTTGCAACCTCCTTTAAAACTGACAGAGCCACATTTAGTTTTGCAAAGTCTACTAATTATTATGAAATCTGCAGTTCATATGAAAATCATGACAAGTTGCTGATACTTTTCTGTTTTCTCCATGAGAATTTAGTATTAGGAAGCAACATGCACTATATTTCACAATCACGTTTTTCTTCCATCTGTTCTATCTGGTTATACATAGGAAGTGTTGAATCGAATACATTCAAAGCTTATTCAAAAACTGTATTCAAACTTTAGAATTCACACTGTTAAGTTCCTATCTTACAACTGACATGAGAATATTTTCATTGAAACACAGAATGACTGAATATTTAATATATATATATATATATATATATATATATATATATATATATATATATATATATATATATATATATATATATATATATATATTGTTACGTGCAGAGAAAACGAACAAAAGGGTGAACTCAGCAGTTAAGGCTTGTCCGGGACAAGCCCCCAATTTTGTTACGTGCAGAGGATACGAACAAAAGGGTGAACTCTGCAGTTAACGTTTAAACAAAATTTATTACGAAAATAAAACTAATTGCTAAGTCAGGGATAGAGTACAAGCTTTAAAAGTGTACAGACTACTTATCTCAGCTGGGACGGCAGAGCTCCAGTCTCAGAGTTGTAACAGTCAGTTGGATGAATGAACAGTCCTTGCAGGCTTGCAGCTGCATAAAGTCCACAGTATAAATCCAGCGTTGCAGTGAAGGTCTTGAAAGTCTTGAGAATGACTACTGCTGGAGTTTAGTAACACACAAGAGACACGATCCCAAAAGTCTGACTGGAAGCTGTGCACGTCCCTTTTATAAAGGCATATAAGAACAATCTAGAACTTTTATTGACATGCTAATTACTGTTCTAAAATTATCTCCCTTACACAACTAATCAACTTTCCAGAACATTCCAAACATGACTAATTGAATTCAAGGTTGTGAGGTCATCAAGGGCAGTGACCTTGAGAATGTTCTAGACTAATTGAACTCAGGTCATGATGAGTGTGGGGGAAATGACCTACATAACACACCCCCTCTTCAAAAAAAGAAAATTTTTCGAAGAAAAATCTTTTTTTTACAAATGTAATCTTGAAAAAGATTTAAGTACTCAATTTTTTTTTTCTAAAGTAAAACTTCTTGAAAGTGAACAACAATAAACTCTAAATACGAGAAAGACAGTCTGCAATTAAATTGTCTCTGCCTTTGATATGTCTAATGTCAAGATTAAACTCCTGTAACATTAAACTCCATCTTAGCAATCTCTGATTTTTGCCTTTAAATTTCTGTAGAAAGACAAGAGGGTTGTGATCAATATAAACCACTATTGGCTGATTTGAAGAAGTAACATAAACTTCAAAATGCTGTAAAGCTAATATCAAAGATAAACACTCTTTTTCAATTGTAGAGTAGTTTCTCTGGGATTTGTTAAATTTGCGTGAAAAATAGCAAACAGGATGATCTACACCATGACTATCCTCTTGCAATAAAACAGCACCAGCAGCCGTATCACTAGCATCTACAGCTAATTTGAATGGCAAAGTGAAATCTGGTGCAGACAACACTGGGGCACTTTGCAGTATGGCTTTAAGTGTATCAAATGCCTGTTGGCATTGCTCTGACCAAACAAACTTTTCTTTCTTTTTAAGTAAGTTAGTCAAAGGCTCAGTAATTGTGGAGAAATTTGGACAGAATTTTCTGTAGTAACCAGCCATACCGAGAAAGCGCATCAGTTGTCGTTTGCAGTTTGGTATGGGAAAACTTGAAATGGCACTGATTTTGGCATCAACAGGTTTTACCTCACCCTGTCCTACAGTATGTCCTAGGTAAGTTACCCTAGCCCAACCAAACTCAGATTTGGCAAGGTTGACAGTCAACATTGCTTTGCTCAGTCTCTCAAAGAACTTCCGCATGAGCTTGATGTGTTCCTCCCAGGTGTCACTATACAGAATGACGTCGTCAACATAAGCTGCACACCCGTCTAGCCCGGATATGACGTCGTTGATCATCCGTTGGAACGTTGCCGGAGAGTTCTTCATTCCGAATGGCATCACCTTGTACTGGAACAATCCGTCTGGTGTAACAAAGGCGGATATTTCACGAGCACGATCCGTCAGAGGGACTTGCCAAAATCCCTTCAGTAGGTCAAATTTCGTCACATACTTGGCTTTTCCCACTCGGTCGATGCAGTCATCAATCCTCGGGATTGGGAAAGTGTCTGTCTTTGTTAAAGTGTTGACCTTCCTAAAGTCCGTGCACATACGATAACTGTGATCTGGTTTGGGAACAAGTATGCACGGCGAACTCCAGTTACTTTTACTGGGTTCAATAAAGTCATTGTCCAGCAGGTATTTGACTTCTTCCTGGAGATATTTCGCTTTTGTTGGATTCAGTCTGTATGGATGTTGTTTTACAGGCTTACTGTCCCCAACATCAACATCGTGATAGATGACGTTCGTCCTCGTTGGAACATCTTGAAACAGGTGTTTATATTCATGGAGCAGTTCTTTCACCTGTTGTTGTTGTTCTGGCTGGAGGTGTGCCAACTTTGTAGACTCCAGCTTCTCCAGGATTTCTGAGTTCTGAAGCTTGACCGAGCCCAGCTTTGAGTTTAGAGTATTTTCACTCAAGTCAGTTTCAGTATCACTATCTTCATAATGGCCAGAACTGACTGTACTGACAGGCTTTGTTTTAGTAGGATTATCCCTATCCAAATATGGCTTAAGCATATTTATGTGACATAGCTGTTTTTGTTTTCGCCTGTCAGGTGTTATTATGATGTAATTTAAATCACTCAATTTCTTATCAATTAGATATGGCCCAAAGTAACGAGCATGGAGTGGTTTTCCAGGAATTGGAAGTAGAACAAGAACCTTTTGACCGGGTTCAAACTTCCGTTTTGAGTGCTTTTATCATATTTGGTTTTCATTGACTGCTGAGATGACTCAAGATTTTCTCTGGCTAATTCACATGCTTTAGAGAGTTTTGTACGAAAATCTGACACATATTGCAAAATATTCAGACAATCATCATCGTCTGATAGGAATTTCTCTTTAACGAGCTTAAGTGGGCCACGGACTGTATGTCCAAATACAAGCTCAAATGGGCTAAAACCAAGAGACTCCTGAATTGACTCTCTAACAGCAAAGAGCAGAAAATGAATTCCTTCATCCCACTGCTTCTCTGTGTCAAAACAGTAGGTCCTAATCATGTTTTTCAAAGTTTGATGAAATCGCTCAAGAGCACCCTGACTTTCTGGATGATAGGCGGAGGACCTATACTGTTTAATGCCTAGCTGATCCATTACTTGTTGAAAAATACCAGACATAAAGTTGGAGCCTTGATCGGACTGGACACATTTAGGGAGGCCGAATAAAGTGAAAAATTTGACTAAAGCTCTCACTATAGTCTTTGTCTTTATGTTTCTCAGTGGTATGGCTTCTGGGAACCGAGTTGATGTACACATAATTGTCAACATGTACTCATTTCCTGATCTTGTTTTTGGTAGGGGCCCAACACAGTCTATTAGTATCCTACTAAATGGTTCTTGAAATGCAGGAATTGGCTGTAAAGGGGCCTTTGGAATGGTCTGATTTGGCTTTCCTACCATTTGACATGTGTGACAAGTTTTACAGAAATGTGCTACATCCTGCCTGAGATTAGGCCATAAAAGTGACTGAGAATTTTATGATAAGTTTTCCTGACTCCTAAGTGACCAGCCCAGGGGGTTTCATGGGCTAGGCGCAATATTTCAGCATGGTAGGGCTTTGGAACCACAATTTGATGTTTTATAGCCCAATCGTCATCAACCAAAACATCTGGAGGTCTCCATTTACGCATGAGAATACCAGATTTTGTATAATAGGAAACAGAGCTATCCGAAGTTTTACCTTCATCATCTACCCTGTCAAACAAAGACAAAATATCTGGGTCTTTGTGTTGTTCTGCAATGAGATTTGATCTAGAAAATGTCTGACTTTGGTCAGCAGAAGTTTTACTGGAAGTTTCAAATCCACGAGGGATAACGGAATGATCCGTGTCAAACACCTGACTGAGAAAGGTGTCATTTAAGTCAACATCTGTGACATTATTTTTGAGAGTATTTTGATTCTCGGAAGTTTTCTTTGACATGGCTCGAGTAATGGCACATGAAGGAAATAAATCGGGTATCTCTTGTTCAATTGGCTCTGGATCCTGATCTAAAGTAGGATTATCAGTCACAAGTGGATTAGTAATGACCTTGTCCCCAGCAAGGTCGTTTCCAAGAAGAAGGTGAATCCCTTCAAAAGGCAAAAAAGGCCTAATACCTAAAGTCACAGGTCCAGAAACAAAGTCCGAAGACAAATAGACATTATTGGAGAGGAACAGGAATGTAGTCATTACAATCTACCCCCTTAATAAGAACTTTAGAACCTGAAAATGACTTTTCAGAAAACGGCAGGGTATCTGCCAACAAAAGAGACTGGGAAGCCCCGGTATCTCTTAAAATTTTGACAGGGTAGCGGAAGAAAAATCACTAGAAAGTGATATAAAACCATTATGAATAAATGGCTCGAAAATACCCATAATGCTATCTTGAGAAGAATTGACCTTGACCTCATTAATTGGGGATGAGAGGGTTTAACCTCAGAAAATGTGTTACACACATTATTAGACTCTAATTGAGTTGATGAAGAAATAAAGCCGGTTGGCTTAGATCCACTTTGACCACTTTGACCTTCACGTTTTCTTTTCAATTTGAAACACTCTGACATTAAATGGCCGTCTTTCTTGCAATAATTACAAGAAGTGTACCGAACTGTTTGTCAGAAGGAGATTGAGACTTGGATCTGATGATGTGGAAGTGTTACTTGAATTTTGTGAACTGTTGTCATTTGATTTCCTACTCTCCTTTGAGAAATTCTTGGATGAAAAGGAGGAGTTAAATTTACCTGCATTGTTTCTGTATGAAAAGGACTGGGATGGTTTGCTGAGAAATGAAGATTTGTGGGTCAATGAATAATCATCGGCCAAACGTGCAGCAACCTCCAATGTATCTGCCTTTTGTTCATTGATAAATGTTTTGATGTCACTCCGGATGCACCTTTTAAATTCCTCAATCAAAACAAGCTGTCGTAATTTGTCATAATTCTGACTGACCTTTTCAGAAGAGCACCAACGGTCAAACAGTTGTTCTTTTGTTCGAGCAAATTCAACATAAGTTTGATCCTTCACCTTCTCACAATCCCTAAATTTCTGACGGTAAGCTTCAGGCACCAACTCATAGCCCTTGAGAATTAATTCCTTCACAGAATCATAATCTGAAGCCTGCTCTACTGACAACTGAATGTAAATTTCTCTGGCTTTACCCACCAAAGCACTCTGCAAAAGCATAGACCAGGACTCCTTAGGCCAATCCAGACTCTGAGCAATTTTCTCAAAATGAAGGAAATATTTATCAACATCCTTATCTTGGAAAGGGGGAACTAACCTGAAATGCTTAGTGATGTCAAAACTGTCTGAAGGGAAGAATTTTCCTGACTTTCTAAGCTCTAAACGTCTCATTTCTAACTGCAGTCGGTGTTCTGCTAATTCTCTTTCCTTTTCTTTTTCCTCTCTTTCTGTCTTTCTTCCATTTCTAATCTTTCCTGCCTATCTTTCTCTCTCTGTCTTTCTTCCATTTGTAATTGCATTTGTATTTTTTCTTTTTCTAATGCCTGTCTCTCTTTTTCCATTTGTAATTCTAGTTTCTTGATCTCCAAATTTGTCTGCATTTCTAATTCTAATTTTCTTAGTTCAAAGGTAGACTCGGGCTCATAATCTTTCAAGGTGGATTCCTCAAATTGGCCTAAATTAACTAAATGTTTTGCAATGTGGTACTGTATTTCCCGCTTGCGCATAGATCTTTTGACATCTACTTTAAGGAAATTGGCCAGTGCAATGAGGTTGTCTTTTTTTGAGGGAATCAAATGCGTCCTGATCAAGGTCATCCATAAATTCGTCTGGCTTGAATTCCGCCATGATTGAATTTTGCTGAGTTCACAGTATACAGTAGTTTTGAAAAGGCAGACAAAATGTTGTCAAACGGCTCAAAATATTCGTATCCCGGACGAGCCCCCAATTTGTTACGTGCAGAGAAAACGAACAAAAGGGTGAACTCAGCAGTTAAGGCTTGTCCGGGACAAGCCCCCAATTTTGTTACGTGCAGAGGATACGAACAAAAGGGTGAACTCAGCAGTTAACGTTTAAACAAAATTTATTACGAAAATAAAACTAATTGCTAAGTCAGGGATAGAGTACAAGCTTTAAAAGTGTACAGACTACTTATCTCAGCTGGGACGGCAAAGCTCCAGTCTCAGAGTTGTAACAGTCAGTTGGATGAATGAACAGTCCTTGCAGGCTTGCAGCTGCATAAAGTCCACAGTATAAATCCAGCGTTGGCAGTGAAGGTCTTGAAAAGTCTTGAGAATGACTACTGCTGGAGTTTAGTAACACACAAGAGACACGATCCCAAAAGTCTGACTGGAAGCTGTGCACGTCCCTTTTATAAAGGCATATAAGAACAATCTAGAACTTTTATTGACATGCTAATTACTGTTCTAAAATTATCTCCCTTACACAACTAATCAACTTTCCAGAACATTCCAAACATGACTAATTGAATTCAAGGTTGTGAGGTCATCAAGGGCAGTGACCTTGAGAATGTTCTAGACTAATTGAACTCAGGTCATGATGAGTGTGGGGGAAATGACCTACATAACAATATATATATATGTATTTTATTTATTTATTTATTTCACTTTATTTCGGACTAAATCAGTCCATATAATTCATGATTCACGTGTAGAAAAATTTTCTTAAAGCATTACAAAAATATGATTTTCTGTGTTGGCAGAGAAAGACAAAATCAAAGGTACAGGGAATCGATCCACAATTTACAAATATCAGAGATGAAATAAAGACGATCATGTACCAACCTAACAATCATATTTTCACTTCTCGATAAGCGTGTCATAAAACCATACATTTGTTTTCTACGAAGTGCATCGAAGTTGTACAAATTATTGGTAACAAACATTTCACTGGCGCTACTCCGTTTGTCAAATCCCAGAAATATCCGAGCCGCATTGTTGTAGGCGACCCTCAACTTTCTCAGGGCACTGGCAGTATGGTTAAACCAGAGATGTGCCCCATACAATTGATGACAATAAATCTTAAATATCGTACATTTAACATCAAAAGAACATGAGCAGAATTTCCTGAGAAGCATATTAGCTGAAACGTAGAACGATCTTTTCTGTCGTTCAATGTCAGCATCGTCTCTGAAGTGGGTTGTTAATATATAATCAAGATACTTTTTGTTCTTTACGAAAACAAGTTTAACACCATTAAGATACCGTGGGCAAACAAACAGTACTTGACTTGTCAGTAGTGACACATAAACATTCAATCTTTCCAGTATTAAAAGTAATGTCGTAAATATCACCATAATTACTACATATATTTACCAGCTTCTGTGTCCCTTTGACAGAGGGACTCAACAAATATATATATATATATATATATATATATATATATATATATATATATATATATATATATATATATATATATATATATATATATATATATATATATACCAAATGCCCTGTCAAAAGATCCACAATCACCATTGACAGCAATAGGTTTGGACCAAACCATGGTATTGAAAGGATTTTAAAGGAATTCAGTCATCTGTATCTGTGGTTGCAAATCACTGATTTTAACAGAGCACTCACACTACCGACGTTTAGTGAATAACGTTGTAAACATAGATGACAAGTCTCTTTCACTTTGTACAGATGGATTAAAATTTTGACTTTGGCGTCCAATTTACTTTACAATAAAGAGATGCAATTAAAGTACTTGCATCAGTGGTAATAGCATGCTTTTTTGTAATGTGAGAAAACATACTGTCGTGGTAGGAAACGGTTAAAATTCACTGGTTATGTTTTGCTGCTATTGAGCAAATCACATTCAGTGTGGGGAATTAAAATAGATGGCATTAAATGAGAGAAAATTGGTTTGATATGACCTTTTATTAGTTCAAAATTTTTCCACATCTCACATTGAGACCTAAATCACAGAGAAGCACGTTTGATCCCATTTAGCTCAAACATCATATTATCAAGTGGATATAAATGGATGATTCTTTTCAGAACTCAACCATAAATTTGGTTATTAGAAGAGTATACGATTTTTCAAAACTCTCCATCCCTTGCCATTCCATTATTTGATCATATAGGAGTCTTGCTACACCACTGATTACTATTATATAGAAAATTCCTTCGGCGAAATGATTCTTGGTGCAACCCGGGGATGGCAAAATCATGATACTTTCGAGACGGTCATGGGTGTCCAGTATACATACACACGCTGTGGTAAATATTGGTGGGTGATGGGTACACTCTGAGGACTGAGATTTTGGTAAGGGAAAATTGTAAATTATGGTTTGAGATGACCTTTTATTAATGCAAATGTTTTGCATATCACACGCTGCGCAAACTAAATCACAGAAGAACATGTTTGACCACTTTAGGTAGAATGCGCCTCGAAAGTGAAAGACTTAAACTTTTGCTCAAACTTTCATCAAAGAAACTTTCAACCATTCTCTTACCATATCAACAATAAAAACTGGGGGGTCACCGTGCAAAGTTTGGAACTAGCAAAACAGATTAACCAACATTTTGGGATATTTGATATTCAATATGGCCGCCATCCCTGTGTTAACTCTAAGGGGGAAAAATAAAATTTCGGATTTTCGAAAAAGTAAGACGGTGAAAGTTTTTCTTTCTCCAAGAGCTTTAAAATGAGCACCCACATGTGGTAGTTAGAAAAGAATTGAAGAAATTTGAGAGTCCAAATATCTGTCCCCGAGGTGCGTTCTACCTTAAGCTCAAACATCACATCATCAAGTGCATGTAAATGGAAATGAAAATTCTCTGGGAGAAATGATAACAACTCTACCTCACCTTGCACAGATTAAAAGAAATCGATCACCAGAACAATTCGTCTCTGTCTCCTCTCCAACGTTATCTCCCAATACAAATTCACCTGGTGATACCTGGACAACCAAATCAAAACTTGGTGGTGCAGGGGATTCGGGAACGTTGTATTTCACGTTTGCCTGTAAATCAGTAAAAAGTGACACTTATTTTCCACAATAAAAGCAATCATTATTAGAATTTTATCCAACACAATGCTAACAGGTTGTTAAAATGAAGTTGTTAGGCTGAAGGAAGAGAGTACCCATAAAAGTTGATTTACTTTGTACAGGATTTAATGAAAATGTAGTGCGACTTAGACTCAAAAATTCATCAGTTTAGGGCTGTCATACACCACACACTTAATGTATGGCGTTATCTCTTTGTATTTCTTACGTAAAACAAACAAGAAGCATAATCACTTTCACCCCTATTTCCCTCTCTGAAGGCCCAACTTTACAACAGAAAATAACGGAATAGATTCAAACTACGATGATGATTGGGTTAAACCAATGAACTCATATCGTTCACACCTCAATAAGCAGACTTATACACTTCCACACACAAACTCATAAATTACATGTGCATGGATCAGAAAGTCTAACCTGCGTAAGTGCGCAACCAAGGCCACCAGCTTTAACGAACACCGTGTCTGGTAAGACTGGAACTTCCGTCCTTTGCAGAACAAGTTTATTGAGATGGTTGACTTCAAAACGTTCTACCATATCAGTAGAGAGGAAATCAATAATGATGTCAATTCCATCTTGGTAGATCTGACCAGCATAGACAGCAAGAGCCTGGAGGGCTAGAACTGTATCCTACAAAACAGGAAAAGCACATAAACGTTTTTAACAAGTATTTAATGATAAACATCATTTTGAACAACTACAAACTTCCAATAGCAATATCTATGCATTGGAGCGTTTACAGAGACGTGTAATGAGACTTATTCTTGACACTGTTCCGCCTCTATCCACTTATCAAATGTATACTCTGCTTCATTGGCTGCCGATTAACTTGAAACTCCATTTTAACCGTATGGCCCAAATTTACAGAGCAACTCACAATCTAAACCCTGACTATATAACCAGTATGTTCAATAATTATATCTCTTCCAGATCACTGTGTTCTTCCAACCAGAACCAAAGCAAAGCACGTACCATTCTTTATCAAAACACCTTGTCTGTTGCGGGTGTGGATGAATATAGCAATCTCCCAAAATCTATCAGGGACTTCGAGTCACTGACTAGTTTTAAGAAATCTTGTCATAACTTTCTGTATTCTATTTACTTGTCTGATGCCTCTTCGTAGTTTTATTTTTTGGTGCTGGTACTTCTGTGTTTTTTTGTGTTTTCAAGTTTGTGCTGTAATATAATTTTCTTTTATCTATTCGACCTCCATGAAAAGAGATGTTTCACCTATGGAGTTATCGAGTTTAAATAAAAATTAATAATAATAATAATAATAATAATAATAATAATAGACGTAAAAAGTTTGCTGATTTTGTTTTCAATCCCACAAGAGTTACAATACACTCAGTAACGTTATATGTCAACAAAATATTTACTATAATCACTTAATATCTATGTCTCTAACCCATTTGGAAATAGATGCCCAGTGTCTGGCATGTTTTCACCTGGAACAAATAAATAATAGCATCCATTTGTATCATTGAATGAAGTTGAGGCAAAGGTATTTGACATTTTAGGGACCAGGAGAAGACAACAATTGATGGTAATAAATTGACACATTGAGAGAATATCTCTGGCAATAATGTTAGTACACCAAGTTTAAAGCATCAAGTTGGCCTTTTAATGGCAAATGGCTTTCTGTAACTTTCACTTGGCTTGAAGATGTTTAATGTTGCTGATCTCTTCATAAAATATTTCTACGGATTATTACCATGTACAGAACTGTTTGCAAGATGGTAATACTCCCAGTTCTTTGCACACACATCCAATCATCTATATGTTTAGCACACTGATATTATTCTGTGCTTGTGCACAAGGAGTATATTCTTGGCAGATCTTCTATTCCTATGAATTACCTGATGTGAGCTTACAAGAAAAGTTAAGGTGGAGCTGCACGTTGCCAACACAGTTTTTTTCAAAGGAATATTTGTCAAGCTAAGATGACGAGGAAACTCCCTCATGCTATATATTTTCAAAAAAGGAGAGAATCTAAAAATTAGTATGGTTGCAATAATTTACTCTAAGGATGAAGGGGTGTATATTTACGGTAAAAACCTCAATTTCGGTATTAATGTCAAAAATTAATTTAAGGCAGAAAGTTGATACTATTTTCTCAAATGTAATATTTCACTTGAAACAAGTTAAAAGTATATGAAAAAAAACCCGACTAATATTTTGGATTATCTATCCTTATTCTAAATCGGCATGGGTTGAAAGACTAACACTCAAACAAGTGATTAAAACATGATTTAGAAAAATGAAAATGCCTCTTATTCAAAAGTAAGAACTTCGTTGCAAAACAGAATAGTTATTTTGTTGTATAGCATTTAAAGAATATAATGTAAAAATATAGAAAATTTGACCAAGCAAGAGTGGAATATTTTGGAACTCTTAAAATTGGGAGAAAAGGGAAGCCGGAAGACCGGTTGATTTGGACACATTTGCATAAATCAATACTTCTTTATCAAGCAACTTACGATTACTTGACAAGCTAGAAGGTGAACCCAAACAATATTTTACTTTTGGGTTAACAAATTAATGAAAATTGAATAAATGTTTGCAAAAAGCGATTTGGAGCAAAATACGCTTTGTTGGGTGCAGTGCCCACTTAAATGTTTCAATTGATAGTAAAATATCACGATTTCATATGTCACAAACCTGAGTTGAAGAGAAACCACCATATGCATTTCTTTGTTTAGTTAACCATCTGACTGTAGCTTGAACTTGTCCGATAACATCTCCGTCAACCTCAACATCAACAAGCTGTGCTAGAAGAGCATATGATGTCATTTCAACATTAGCTGATGAGGACTGGTGGTACCGTCGCCACCACCAGGGTCGGTCGTCCTCCTCCTCATCTTGTTTTTGCTCTTCACCCCAATACACTGACTCTTCTGAAAAGGACAATGGCAAACTATTAAATGAAGCCAATCATATAAAAATGCTTAAACTTTTGCTCAAGGAAACTATCTTTTTCAAATTCAACGATAAAAGAGGTAACCATGCAAAGTTTGGTGCTGAAGAAAAAAATTAACATTTACTGAAACCGAAAATCAAAATATATACCATCCCTGTGTCAATTTGACAGAGAAAATTACATTTTTGAATTTCACAAAATAAGACAGGGAAGCTTCGCTTTACTCAAAGAACTCAAAAATGTGCCCACATAAGCGGTAGAGCAGAAGAGTATTGTAAGGATACACCATTCATGGTATCATGCTTCAAGTTGAATATGTGAATATAATACCACAAATATCAACAAATTAATTCTAACTTTTTTACTACAATTAGACAGCTTTGTGATTAGAAAACTGTGACAGTGATAGTAGTACGGCCATTTAATTCGGTGATGAGGCTGTATTGTTTGATAATCTGTTGTGGTCATCTGCATTCTTCAGCTTTATTCAAGGAAACTTGTAAGATGTTGTTTGACATCTTGAGCAAAAAGTAAAGTTAAAGCCCCCAGTAGCTGTAACTCTTGAAATTTGTTTACCTGAAAAAAGCTGTCTATTTTCTCTCATTTCTTTAAATTCTACAAATTTAAATGGTATAGTCTTTTACTCCTGAAAAATTTGACAAGTAAATTTTGATTAGTTTGGAAGTAAAATCACAAAAATAATCCCAAAAGATACAGCTATTGGGTCTTTCAAGAGTAAAAATATAAGTACTGTGTGAGTACAGAATTTTGCCAGGTTCATTGAATCAGGCAGAATTCACAAAAGCAGGCAAGGTATATCAGCTGTTTATGCTTACCAGATCTGATGGCAATGTTCTTGAGTATCTCCAACATGTCCTTCCTGCATATATTTGCCAGGGAAAGCGCATAGGAGACTATGGCAGTGGTGTATGGGGCAGGGATGTTGTCCGTTTTGCGTATCAAACAAACATGAGCTCTCCGTACACTTAAGGCCTTGGAGGGCAAGACAATAAATAGAAAATTACTTTGGTGGGAGATGAAATGAGCATTTTTAGTTATAAACTAAATTATACCTTAAGGATCAGATTATCTACATGAAACAGTTTTCTTTTCAATGAAAAATAATGATCTAGGAGTAAGGGAGAAAATCACCTGCCATTTCTTGAAGCAAACTTATTCCTGCCTGGTGGTGTACGTGTTTTACTCCCAAATAGCGAAGTTATTCCCAAATAGCGAAATTATCAACCAAACTCTTTACAATTTCATCAAACGACTAGCTGTTTTGCTAGTCATTTCGCCGTATGGCTGGCCTGGGACTTCTTACTCTTTCTGTAAGTCACTCACATGGCTAAGTACAACATAATAATCTACATTTTTACTTTACTTTATTCATCAGTGCCTCTTGCACAGTTTTTTTAGAGGTACACACAAAAGTGAGCTAGTCTGTAACTGTAAATTTGATGCAGGTCGAAAGTTGTATAAAAATTGTACACAAAGTCTAAATATCGTACAAATACCAAGCAAGATACACTTACATCTTCTGAAATGCCTGCTTCCAACAATGCAATGAGAACAAACGCTGTGAGAGATGTTTCATCCGATACTCCACCCTGTAGGTAAGTATCATGAGTAACAATCAGAAGAGATGTATTGGCAATAAAAGGTACACAAATCAGGCAGAGTCTGTCAAAATTTCCTTTGGCAGCAGTCAGTGTCGCATGCACAATCCTGTATTTAATGATAAATTTATAAGCTCAATGAGCTTTCATGGCTACTTCATTGCCATGCAAACAACTTCTTGTCAAGAAAATGCCATAAGCCAAATATTTGTTAAAAACAATTGCAATGACAGTAGTACCATAGCAATGTTTCTATACAATGACGTAAAACAAATTTGGGAAAATGATCAAAGTATTCTAAATGTACGACACCTTTAATCGTTTGTCATGAACACTTCCGCGTTTGATGAAGCAGCCAGTTTCTGGATTCTGTTGCTTCTTAAGCCAATCGATGCTTAGAGCAAGGTCTTTCTCATCAATAGTGATGAACTTTTTAGATTGAGCGAACGACTTCACTACGAATGCCGTTAGCCTATGAAAACATATATAAATGGAGAAAAATAAAACATCATTGGCAGATAATATCAGATAGGGCTGAGCCCTTGCTGTCGCGCCAGGGGTTAAAATCAAAAACTTTATTTGTATTGATTCAAGATAAGCAATAGTAACGGATAAAATAAAATTAATTGTTTTTACGACCACTATGCCCAGTTTACCCTCTGATGAAAGCAGTTCACACACGTACACGATGTCAGACCCTGCAGGTGTAGATTTTCTGTTTAATGTGTAAAAATGTTGGACATAAAGTGGCAATTTTTACCATGACAACAACCTATTGTGTTTAACAAGGGACGTATTGTGCCATCATTACCGTTGCAATAGTAACTGCATTGCTCAACTGCCGATTGCAAGCTGAAAAGTAGCGTCCTGTCTAAAAACTGGAAATTTTTCATCAAGTTATTGCACAGAGGGCGCTCCTCTGAAATTCGATCCCAGTATTCTTTGCGAATGTCCTCGTTCATATGCACTATAGTCTCTTTTTTATTTTTTTAGGCGTGATATGAACAATATTTTGTATATATATATATATATATATATATATATATATATAAATGTATATATAATAACACTTACTGGATAATAAAATAGATATATTTTATTAATAGCATGTTATAAAATAATACTTTGCACGTTTTATACTTGTTCATTTACGAGCACTCAGAAAATCATGGCCGCGCGTATGAATTCAGTCGGGTACACTTGCGGTTACTCGCATAGTATATTATGAACCTGCGCATGCGTCGTCAGTAACGCAACCACAACGAGAACCAGGAAGGATGGACCGTCGCGTTTATATCGCACAAAAGTTTGGTAGATGACATTGTGTATAAATAGAACCGACTAATTTAAGTGGTGGGATAGAACACACAACGGAGATGCCGAAATACCATGTTGATGATATCTAGACAGTTTTCCGTCGGTTTATTTGTCAATACTCTGATACAATGAATGCAGAGAGTACCGTACAGCGTTACATGAAAGTCGTCTTTCATGATACATCGATAATTCCGTGTTACGCACCGGCAACAGCATTTTTCAGTAAGTTCATTAAATGATTTAATATATCTGCAGTGTTTGTTTTCTATTTCTCAATGTCTCTACTTCGATTTCAAAGTTTATATAGTGTAAAAGCTGAAGGGCATGCATTATCTAAAAACAACCTTGTCTTTCACAGAGACAGACGTCTAAGTGACACTATAAAAACAGATTGGCATCAGTACGTAAACGTTGTAATACAGTTTATTTGGACAGAGTGCTGTCCTAATTAACTTCAGTCTCTGCGATCAACTCTGTAAGTAATTTAGCACTTGCCTCGTGTGTTCTATCCAGACACTCAAATGAGTCGGTTCATTTCATCTGCAATGTTATCTACAAAAGTTGTGTGCGACGTGCAAAAAAGTAAATGTAAAATATATTAGACTGTCCACTCTTCCTGGTTCTTGTCGTAAAAAGCTTAGAAATCAGACATGGAAAGTATAGGGAGAATATGCGGACTCGCAAAAATATGATGCATGTGTCCCACATTAGTCTACACTTGGGAAAGTAGGGAGTGAATTTGCATATTTGATTAGAGCTGAAGCCTTGCTTTTGAATGTGCACGTGTTGTCACCGTGGCAGACCACAGACCACGCAGCTGACATAAAAGGAAAAATAGCGTCAAGGGTACTGTTGCGCCCAATTACGGAAAGGGGAGTAGCAATAGTTGCCAAAGGTGGTGAACGTCAAAGGTGAAATGCTGTATACATCAGTATTGAGGTATGTTGCGAGGAAGAGGAATATATATATCTAGAGAAAGGATATGTATTATTCGGCCATGATCAAGCAATTAGGGTTACCATCAAATCTGAACAACTCTGACAATTTAGCAGGGTTCAACAAATCTCCAGCTTTCTATGTTTTGTCTTCAGTTTTAAGACTTAAGGCAAAGTGCAGTATATCACTGATTGTTTAAGGTGACTATTTGTCAATTAGGGACTGGTCAGTTTCTTCGGCCTGGGGGGGGGGGGTGGATTATTTTTTGCCGACGTCAAAAAGTGGCTGACCCCCCCCATTCCAAATTTTGAAAACAGGGTGACCCCCCCTATTCCAAATTTCGAAAACAGGGTGACCCCCCGCACGCAACAACTGTAATATGTAATAATATAATACTGTAATATAAATAAATAAATATATATATATATATATATATATATATATATATATGTTATATTTTACACACATTTAATGAAATTGTTGGCATGTCAGTTGTAAGATGGGAATTTCAAAGTGTCAATCTTAAAGTTTGAATACAGTACATTTTGAATGAGCTGTGAATGTATTTCACACTTTCTATGCTTAACCAGATGTCCTGAACTGTTGTACAGAAATGGATGTCAATCATTAATATCAAACAGGAAAAAGCAGTAATCAAAAACTTTGATGGGTGTTAAGACTTGCCAGCCATCCAATTAAATCTCCTGAGGAACAATTGGGGGAGAGTCATTTTAGCCAAATCTGATGTGTGCAGAGTCTGAGATGACCTTTTCTTGTAACATTGATATTTGTGCATGTTGCTTTCTCATACTGAATTCTCATAGAGAGAACAGAAAAGTATCAGGAATTTGTCATGCTTTTCATATGAAATGCAGATTTCATAATAGTACACTTTCACTTAGCAAACATCAAGATATCTCTGGCATATATCTCTGATTTATTAAAGTATGGCACCCGAAGGGCGCGGAGAAAAATATGAAACATCCTGATATCTCTGATATATATGTCTTGTATATTAAAGTAATGCACGGGAAGGGTGTTCTGAAAAATGTCTGATATATTAAAGTAATGCGCTTGAAGAGCACGCTGAAAAATATTGAACATACATATATCTCTGATATATGTATGCCTGATATGTTAAAGTTGGGCGTGCTGAAAAATGTGTCTGATTATTAAAGTTACGCGCCCGAAGGGCGCGCCGAAAAATGCAACTGGATGAAGTTTGTGGCTGACACGATGCATTTTAGGCAATGATGAGCCTGTGTCGAAATTCAAAAACACACTGACCCCCCCTATTGGGCATTTCAAAAACATGGTGGCCCCCCCTATCACCAAAGTCAAAAACAGGGTGACCCCCCATGAATCCACCGCCCCCCCAGGCCGAAGAAACTGACCAGTCCCTCAGAAAAACATATTTGGCATACATTTGACAGCGTGTCAATCAGCGTTTCTCATCTCCCATTTACAGATGTCACTTTAATATAACCGTTGATGTATCAGCATCGCTGTTGCCCACAGAATAGTGTTGGGGAAAACTAGATATTCTGCATCTGTGTCCATAAGTATACTAACAGATCTCTCGCCTTCGCCAAGTGCAAATGTTTTAGTGATTATGGTAGTCAGCATCATCAACTATGTGTCAATATCCGTGACCACTCTATCACTGGTATCTACTTCACTGAATGTATCTCCGTCATTATCAGAATTACGGTCAAAATTATTATCTGGTGAAGGACCATTGTAATCCTTAGTCTTCAAAGACTTTGGTTATGGTGGAGACATTGTTGTCATACATTTTATCTAGCCATGATTGGCCAATTTTGATGTCCTACTCTTGATAAAGAACACTACGTTGTGTAACGCCCCTCCCTGTAGAGATTTATCTCGAAGCGTCCCTCACGTGGCCAAGGCGTGTGAAGGTCATTGACTCAGATCGTACGAGAAGCAGATAGGAGATAGTGTGATAGTTTAATTAATTATTGGTTAAGATTTCATTGAGAGAAATCGAGAACGGGATATTCCATGGTGTGATCTTATTTAATCTTAAGAAACAATCAAAGACTGGCGGGAAAATTACCACGTGATAACTTTAGTAATTATGTAAGTTTGAAGATGTATTTAACTTTGTAGAGGGCTTAGACTAGAGAGACTAGAGATCAGACCGTTGACAGTGCAGGTGCAGCCAACGGAGCTATTCATCGAAAAAGCTATTCCAGGAGCAATTTTTGAGGGCAGGGGAAATTTTAATTTTGCTAGGGCAGGGAACATTTTTTTAGGTGGTAGGGGAGCAAATTTTAGTTTTCTTTGTAGGGCAGGGCGGATATCGGTTGATTGTCCTGGGGACAGGGCTTGGCGAAAATTTTTTTGAGGGGAATTGTTTCCAGGACAGGGGAAATTGGCAAGTTTTTTTCGCCACAGGGCGAGGGAGTTTCAATAATTCACAGTGGGGAGGGGAAACAGGCAAAAATAAGTGGGGAGTCGGTAAAAATGAAGTTTGCGTGTGGGAGGGTAAGTCGAAAAATTTTCAGTGGGAGGGCAAATTATGAACAGCTAATTAATTACCCTCTTGACTTAAAATTAGTCACTTCACATTATTTGTCATGCGCAGTATATCTTATCATAGTAAGGACCTTTTTAAAAGTGCATTGTTCGTTGGCTGCACCTGACAGTGAACGACACGGTCGCCATCTTGCAATAAAGTACAAGGTTGTGTTACAATCTACATCTTGGTGTGTCAGCTTCAGTTACTGAAAGCATTACGATCCAGACTGGTACCTCTGAACTCGTAAATTCCCCTAACTACGAGCGCACTACGTTGCATGAGTCGAACCAGAGCTGACATCACTTCATTAGGTCTAATGTTTTCTGCAATTCACATCATGAGGACAATTCATAAGCTGTCATTTTATTCAAACCCAAATTATGAAAAAACGAATACAAATAACGGATTAGATTATGATGTGATTCAAAGTACAATGACATTAAATCGCGGCTATGTGAATTGTATTTTGAAATGGCTGTACAATAGCCAATCATCAGCAACAAAGAACTGCTGCCGTTCAAAGCATGATGTCGAGCATCTTTCACTGCAGCTACTGTCAAATCTTCCTACCAAGTGATGCTGTGATGCATGCTACCATTCTCAAGCCTTTACTGTGGGCGGACGGGTAAACACACAAAAATCTAGCCAGTTTCTGTACTATACGAATATAATACCTGCCATATTACATGTGGCATTGCAGCATAAAAATGAATATTCAGTAGTTTGCACTTTTACTAAATTCATGAAGGTTCATAAGTATGAATATATTGAATTGGATGTAAGTTTTTGCTTTTAGCTATTTAGGGTTTCGTTACAGGGTCCAACGCATACATGACAATGGTATGTTTCAAACTGCCATCTGGTCGCACGAGCATTGCAGTATCATAGGGGTGGATCATTTGATTTCGGGGGAGCTAGAGGAAATGGGTTTAGCATTCGTGCAGCAATTTTTCACAAAAACAAAAACGTCCAAACACAGTCTTTGTGCAATACAATGTTGTTAAAGTGACATCAGCTGAAATTATTGCTGATATTTTTCAGAATTTAAATGTACAGCCTGTATTAGCTACTATTTCTTGTTCTGCTCTGCGAAAGGTTATTGAAATGGCAAATATAAGCTTGTGAACAAAAACGAGCATGCATGTGAAGTGCATTAATATTGTGTACAAATGGATCTCAGTCCAAAATACAATTCAATTAACCTTCTCTATCCATTATGGCATATACTATGGTATTGCGAGCTAAATTTGAAATGACCAGGATTGGTGTTAAGTGCAGGAGAACATCATGAGGGCCTTTATAACAAATCCTCACACTTCTAAAAATGTGAACTCTTACCTATTTGTAATTTCCTGTAACTTTTGTCTTTATTGTTTAATGGCAGTCGTAAAATCTTCCCAGAAACAGTTTATGTACCTATTTACTTGTTCCTACAGATGTTCACATTTAGATACTTCAACTTTACAATTTATGTTGTGACAAAATTACCTGCATTGACCAATGATCGCTTGAAGTTTAACACACTGGTTTTTCAGATGCAAGTTCAAAATAAGGTATGCTATCCGTGTAATTCACAATTTCTAAAAATCAAAACAAATGCACGTGGCTATCCCATATCAAATCGGGGAGCTTTTGTAAACTCCGTCGACACATTTGCATCGCTATTCGCATAATCCCCAACGGGTGACGTAACTGTGCGTAATTTGAATAGTGACGTGTTGGGGCTTCTCCAAACACCAGGATCACTTCCGTATGTCAACAATAAACCGCAACAATGTTTTGATGAAGTCCTATAGTCCGGTAAGCCAGTATTCGTTCATCTCCAGACTTTTTCTGCACCATAGAGCACGCCATTTGGTCATTTTCCTCAACAAATACCATCAAACGTTGTCTAAGTATACCGGCCACACCGAAACCGAAGAAGAAATTTCGCAAGGAGGCGAAGAGACACCTGAAAGGAGGTTGCCTAGGTTCATATGACAACTAACAACCAGAATGATCCTTAAGAATCGACGAGGCCTCAGTATCGACATCCAGAAGAGGCTGTACAATGTTGCCACTTCTAGAAACAATAGCTAAGGGACTGGTCAGTTTCTTCGGCCTGGGGGGGGGGCGGTGGATTCAGGGGGGGGGGGTTCACCCTGTTTTTGACTTTGGTGATACGGGGGGTCACCATGTTTTTGAAATGTCAAATATGGAGGGGGGTGTCAGTGTGTTTTGAATTTCGACACGGCTCATACGGCAAGCCACAGATTTCATCATTCAGTTGCATTTTTTCGGGCGCGTACCTTTAATAATAATAATAAGACATTCTTCAGAGACCCGTAGTGCAAAACTTTAATATATAATACATAAATATATCTGAGATATCTGTATGTTTAAAATTTTTGGCGCGCCCTTTGGGCGCATTTCTTTAAAATAGCAAATAATATTTTTCAGCACGATGCCCTACAGCTGCATGACTTTCATATATCAGAGATATATATATATATATATATATATATATATATATATATATATATATATATATATATATATATATATATATATATATATCAAAGATATCTGGATGTTTAATATTTTTCAGCGCGCCCTTTGGGCACAGTAAATTAATATATCAGAGATATATGTCAGAAATATCTTGGTGTCTGTAAATTGAAAGTCTGTTTTGCAAAGTGTACTGATCATTATGAAATCTGCAGTTCATATGAAAAGCATGACAAATTCCTGACACTTTTCTGTTTTCTCTATGAGAATTCAGTAATAGAAAGCAACATGCACTAATATTTCACACTCACATTTTTCTCACAACAGTTCTGGGCATCTGGTTATGCATAAAAAGAGTGGAATGCATTCACAGCTCATTCAAAATACAGTGTTCAAACTTTAGAATTGACACTTTTAAGTTCCTATCTTACATCTGACACGACAACAATTTCATTAAAACACAGAATGACTGAATATATCTCAAAAATTATATATATATACACACACACACACACACACACACATATATATATATATATATATATATATATATGATATATATATATATCTGATATATATATCTGATATATATATATATATATATATATATATATATATGTATGTATAAGAAACTGTAGGAATTCAGGTGATCCCCAGTGGAGCGTGGAGTGGGGTGAAGATAGAAGAAACTTGGGTTGACACACACTACCACACCTGGTTGTTAGGTTCCAAACGTATTTATTATACCTCAAATACAACGTTTCGCTCTAAATTTAGAGCTTCTTCAGGTGTTTTCTACAATAAAAATGACCTAAAATTTGGAGGGGAACGTAAGAGCTGTTCGTAACTGCCCTCCCACTGGACACTAAAAATGTGCCCGCCCACTGAATGTTGATGCCCACTGCTCTCCGGTATATACAGTCTTCCCACTCCCCACAACAATTTAAGCTTCCCGCTGCCCTCTCCCCACTACTGAAATTCCCAAACGCCGACTAGATGCCCACTAGGCAACCAAGATCAACACAAAACTATGCGAGCAGTTAGCAGTATACCTTGGAACATTACTCCCCTCTAAGTTAGGCGCTTAATTCTCCTCAAGTTCTATTAAGCACGCTGCTTTCCCCTCCCTCTACGTATTTTCCGGTGCCCACTGTCAAAAATTTTCTCCCCGCCCATTGAAAGTAATGAAATTTCTTCTCCGCCCACAGTAAATGTCGATATTTTCTCCCCGCCAGCTGATTAGTTTCGAAATTTGCCAACCCGCTAAAAACTTCGCACGAACAGCTTTTTGCACGAACAGCTTAGTTGGCGGCACCTGTAAGATGCTTTATATGAATATGCTGCCCGTAACTGTTTTAATGCTCACCATGTACTGCCTTCTCGGTCTCTCTTACCAAATGCACTATATGAGCCATCGTTATGTCGGTATCTCAATTCTCGCTGATAACCTGTAAAGCAAAAGATGACATACCATTTGCAACCAATTACATCAATGCACATTGCTTTTAATCCTATCAAACAGCAGCTGAAGCTTAAAAGTTATTTTCAAATTATTGGGTTAAAACAATATCTAATAGTTAAATCTGACATAAAAGACGTTGTTGGTCGCTTTGTGCTGTCGTGGTTGAAAAGCAAAAATTTCCTTGTAAACCAATTACGCAAGCATACCTCTTTTCATATTTGCCAAGGCCCTCTCCTCAATCTCTGCAGTGACCTGGTTAGTTTGTGTCAAGTATTGTAAAACAAAGATATTCGGAGTGAAAGATATCATATTCTGTTCTCCACATCCATGTGGAACTGTCAGCAATCTATCCAAACCTGACAGAGTGGGTCCCATTATGTCACCTGTAGCAAGAGAAACAACAGTCTGTCAAGTTTTCCTACTTTACAAGATAAATAAATATAGTATTTATATGTCCATGGTGGTAATTCGGTTACATCTTCGATCGGGTTTAAAATCAGAATGCAGACAATCAAACATCTACGTTCATGTCTCTTTTAGTTTAATACCTACTATCACTTGCGACTTCAACTCCTTTTGTTAAAATCAGAACGAAAATTTTGCTTGCGTGATGCAAATAATAATAATAATAATAATAATAATAATAATTAAATAAAGATTTATAATTATCATAATGCGAATAAATAATAATAGGTCCGATTTTCACGAAAATTTCAGTATAGGGCTATTTTTGGTCGAAATGAACAAAAAAGAATGTCATTTTGTTGCCCAGTGTTTCCATGGCAACCATTTTGGGGTTCAAAATATCATTTTTGTCAAATGTCATTGAAAATGGCAGAATATGCAAGAAATATTTCGAGACAGTTTTTTGATGGGTTGTGATAAGCAAAAATGATCCTTATACTCATGCAGCCTGTTTCCATGACAACCACTTGGTGGCAAGATATTTGATTTTTTTCAAAAAGCACCACCAAAAAGGTTTGATCACTCCAATTATTTTACAATTCTTACTGCGCCCTCTCCACTCGCCGTAGAGTTCGTGATTTTCCCAATTTTTCCATCAAAGAAATTCGATTTCAAGTAATGCAAAATCAAGTAATGCAACTATTAAATCTGCGAGCATCGTGATGGTTTGGGTGATCAATATGTATGTTAAAATCACCGGTAATTAACACCATTGAGGAAAGAAGGGGAGGAAAGATTTGAAATTAAGTTCGAAAATTCATCAAGAAACCCTGCGGGTGTTAGACCACTCTTCTTGGAAGGTGGTGGCCTGTTAACGACAAAAATCTTCCAGTTTTCTCATTTGTAACGTAAGTTAGTTTTAATATACTCAAAAGATTTGAATGTAGGAGGTTTCTCCACCTTGGTAACTCTTAGACCAACTTTATTCAGTAACACCACACCTTTACCTTTTCCTTTTTTCTCTTGGAACATGAAGCAATTGATAACCACATGGGGTGACCTAACCCATAATAAAATGGTTGGTTCCATCCTGTGATAACCAGGTTTCCATGAACAATGCGAAATCGATGCTGTTGTCAGTGATAAACCCAGTGATGTTTTGCTACTTTGTTTCGAATAGATCTACAGTTCAGCAAACAAGCACCAAGTAGTTGAGGATTTTTTCGAGAAAGGGCACGCTTGGTGTAAAACAGTGTTAGAATTGTCCAACAAGTGAGAGAAAAGTTCTTGAACAGGGAAATGTTTGGGAAAGGTGATTTTTCTGTTCCAGTAAAAATACAGCCTTGAAATAAATTTTTCATCCAGTTGATCAGGGTTGACCATGGATGTTCACAAGTAAACTGAAGAAGTGATAACTTGAAGAAAGTAAAAGTACGCCTAAAATGACAGTAAAAAGCAAGATTACTTGTGAGATGCAGCAGACAGCGCGAATTCATTTACGTGAAGAGGTGTGCATCTGTTATAAGATACAGGTGTGCATAAGATACAAATGGATAAAACAATAATACACAAAGTCTTTCTGATGTAGATATGTAGGAAATGCAAGTTTTATCCCTACATGTAGTTGCCAAAAGCATTTAATGACAGTAACATCTAATCCCACAAATTTTGAGAAAGTATTTACACTAGACAATACCTAGTGAAAGAGCTACTTGTGATTTCTCATAGGCAGAAAATGCTGTACTTGTGATATTCCAGCAATTTTGAGTCCATGCTTCTGTTGTTGACGCTAAATTTGTGAATGATGCTATGGAAAGTTCACTGGGTAAAACTCACCAATGACAGAGAGAGTAGCCCTGGCAGATCCATCAATAACATTATCAGGCACTTCAAGTCTGATTCTGCTTTCATAAACATCATTGGCTTCATCTATATTTCAAAAAAATATGTTTAATGATGGATGCAACCATTCTGATTTAAATTTATAATGAGACATGATCTTAAAGGTATACTGTCACCTGTTCTCATTTTGCCACAGTTACCACAGAAAGGGAAACTAACCAATCACAGATTTTAAGCGGGTGGCCGCTTTTTAAAAACAGCGCCCTTACATGGGCTTTTTGAATACCAAGGAACGCCCCTTTGACCATATATGGGCATATTTAGACTACATATGACTATATACCTAAAAAGTGACATTGTTTTTTCTGTAATACTGAGGTAGAATGCACCTCAGGGATAGAAAATCAAACATAGATTTTTGATCGAGAAACAACAATGTCACTATTTAGGCCAGTGGACATACAACATTCACAGTCTCTTTGCAAGAACAAGATACCTGAAGCTTTCATGAGTATGAATCTTGACCGTCGTCTCAACGCATGTTCTCCATGATGAATTCACACCTGTTTACAGGGACTTTGGATGAACAGGTTCAAGGTGAAAGTATTGTTAATGTTTACAGAGTTTTATTCTTACTTATAGTCAGTATTGTTTAGTTCAGTATTGATTAGAATAGTAGATTGGATTTTATCTAGAGAATATATTAACAACACTAACCTTTTGGACAAAAGAAAGAACTAATGGTGTACTCTTCTTCGATTCCTTCAGGCTAAAACCAAAACAATATATATAGGTTTTCCTAAAGCATGGGATATTTGCTTTGATATCGACCAATACTTAGGGTTTTTTCATATGAAAAATCGACTCATTTTTAAGGATTTTTCCGTGCAAATGTGACCAATTCGGGCGGCACATATACTAGTACACCTTTTCTATGGGAATACCCCTTAGAGCAATGGATAACAAGGTGTTAATGATAGCCGGATCGACTTTGGTGAGAATTTTAATGGACACAAACGTTTTTATTTGCACTTTTTAATCAAACAAACAGTTGTAAACTGAAATCATGTTTTTCAAAGTCTCACCTCTACCATGAGAGTCTTAGAGAGTGCATCCTTGGCACCAATTCTATCACTCATCACAGCTTCATTACCACACAGCTCGGCTCCATTGACAGACTCTCCCCGCACTGCGATGGGAATCTCACCAAGTGTGTTTGGGACGATGCGATAACTGACAGTTGTAGATTCACTTCCACAAACACAAACCCTCTTCACAGGAGAATCTTCCAGGCTTTCAAAGTCATTTGACAATGAAAATCTCAATTCAATCTGATGAATTGAATCAAATTACAAGTTTCTTTAATAAGGAACCAGTTTTAACACTGTAAAAGCATTGCTCATGAGGTATGACTGTGATGAACAATGATTACTTGCTGGGGAAGTACATAACAGAAGAGTGTTGTGCAGTGTTCTGTGACCTTGTGACCTGTTATGCCTATTCTCACGAATTAATGTACTCACCTCTCGATTATTGAAAATTACACAATGATATGTTTTAAGCAACAAACAATACCAAGCGATACCACAATATTTTGACCAGTCCTCAATATATGTAATATATAGAGTGAAATTGTCAAAATCAAGTAGTATGTTTAACACTGATATTAGAAATGCAAAAGACGCACATAAAATTAGAAATATACCTGGCTAAAAGAAATATTTTCATATCATATTATGTTGTAGCTTTGTCATTACCAGTGAATTTTGAGACATCATCCTCCGAGATTATTACTGATAATGTATCCAGTTATTCAGCATAGTTTTCCTGGAATTTTTTTCTCCATCTACAAATTCACTTACATTGCAAAAACAACAAAATAATGGCAATATTATAATTCATAATCACTTCCAACCCATAATGGACTCAAGCAAACTTTGCATTCCATAACGTACTCGGCTTTGCCTCTAACATTATATCAAGCAAAATGTGATTGAGTCTATTGTGGGCTGAGAGGGGTACATTATTGCTAATTATTATTATTATTATTTTTATTATTAGAATTATTATTGGGTACTTGTTATTTAGTTAACTGTAGGAGAAAACTAGGTGACTTAGAAGTGGCCAACCTATTGGAATTTCCAAATTCTGAAAACAGTAATATTGATTTGTCTGTTTGTATATATGAGAGCTGGAGATCCATGGAAACTGCCTATCAGCATGGGTAGCACTACGCATATCATGAAAAATAACTTGTGACTATGGCACTCACTGTGAGACACTGTGACAGGTAGTTGAACACCGTGACCAAAATGGGTACTTTCTCTCCCCGGATCACAGAATATGGCAGTGTGTAGGACAGGAAGAAGGGCTGGAAGGCTGTCAGTTTAGCAGTTTCAGAAACACCAACACCTTTCTCTAATGAAGTACAAAATCCACTCCCGATCCACTCTGTGATAGTATGAGGTACTTCAACTTCGGTCACTGAATGACCACTTATGCTACGACAAATAAAAAAATATTTTTACAAGGAGTGACCACAAAGTTTTCTTCGCATCCATACATTCTTCCATGTCTGCACAGGTAGCTAGGATTATTTTTAATGCTCTACTGTTTAGGGTTTTGCTCAAGACAATGCTATTACCTATACCTGTTCATTAATATTCAAATCTATTTTCAATATTGCATTTTTTAAGATTGGTCTTTTTAACCTCACAAACAATTGAAAGTTTATAACATTTAATATGGCCAACACTAGATATTTAGCCGTTGAAGGAGAGAAGTTGCAAATTACTTTACTGCCATATCCATTTTCAGATAATTTCAATACACTCAGCATGACAGCATAAAGTTGAAGTGTGGAAAGCAGATGCAAGTATTTTTCTCACTCACCTACACATCATCTTAACTCTCATTTGTAAATGAGATCGCGGAATTTCATAGTGATTTCTGAAGGAGTCAGAAGGCATGTTTTTGTTGGCCTGATGTACACAACTTGCAAACCCTACCCTTATTTAAAAAGTTTGAAAAACAGTTCAGAAATTAATACCATTGTGGCTGAAGTAACAAATTATTTAAGGTTACATTCTATGTATTCAAAAGTTTCATAAACAATAGGACTGTCAGTTTGATGTAATGATCTGACAATGAAAGCCATCGATGATGACAACTGTTGTATTTGTTGGATATCTATCTTTCTGTCTCCATCTGTACCCTATATTGACAAGTCTGAGTGGTGTGTTTTGAAGATATAGAAGTCTGCCTGTCTTCATCACTTAATTGCGAACCTGTGCTAACGTTTATTGCAAAATTTGTTCTGACCGACACTGCCTTTTGTAAAGGTGACCCTAACTAAGGATTTGGAATTATGAAATTACATTCACATTTTAAATGCATACGTCTGAAAGTAAGGTTAATGCAGACAATATTCCAAAGTAATTTTAAGGTCAACTTCCCAGAGTGATGTGATGTTTGTCAACTTTTGATATCAATAAGACCATAATGGTTTACTGTTGTGGAAGTGTCGATTATCGCCATTTGTACGGGAGTATATACCTGTATTTTAGTCAACAAAGATAGGTAAATGATGACTATATCCTACTTACCCTATTCTTTGAAGCTTCCAGAGCCAAGTGTCCGGGAAATATGTTCGAATTTCCACCAGCGGGGAAAAGTTCTCATCTTCACCAACATATTCTTCCGCAACTTCACCAACATAGTATTCAAAAGCAAGAGCATCATCAGCTTCCCCGACGACAAATCGTTCTGCCTCTGGAATAGTTACTGGCTCTGGATCAGCTGCCATGCAAAAACCACCAAGTGTCACAACTTTCAGTACATGACTTTATGGTGTTCTGCTTAAAGGAATACAGTCGTCGGAACTGCGCTCAAAGGTCGAATGGGACCCATCCAAGGCACGATGGTGATTGGTGAAATTCAAACGTGTCTGGCATGATCCCTGTATCGTATAATTTAAATGTTGCAGCTATGATGATGACGTGCACGAAAGACATTGTTTGTTAACAAGAAACTCGCTCAGGCACAGTTCTGATGACCGTTTCCGTTTATGAAGGTAGGATGCACCTCAGGGACATATATTCAGACTTAAAATGTTTTCTCTTCTTTTCTGATCTACCATTTGTGGGCATTCATTTTAAAGCTCTAGGAGTAACAAGCATTTTCGATGTCTCAGTTGTTTGAAAATTGGCAATTTTATTTTGACCAATAGAGTTAAAGGGGAAATTTACCCAGACTTTCTCAGGTAATCAGGTCGTTATTTAGTGAAAAATAAACAAAATAGCGTTGGTTTCATTCACTTTCACTTGCGCGTATTAGCGCAGTGGCCACAAGCTGAACGCATAGAAATCGGAAGTGACGTATCAAACTTGCTGGTCACAGCGGGCTCAAAGCGAGGTCACTTATAATCTAGCTCTTCTACGCCAAGTATAGTACGCGTACGCGGCACGCAAACCTCAGCGCTCGACTGAAAATCATAATGGCAAAGATAATCGGTATAACTGCAAACCTGAACGAGCAATCGATGATCCAAGACTGACCTCTTCAGAAAGTTACAGCTACTCGAGTTCGGAAAGTGACTATTCTAGCTCCGATGACGAAGTTCAAATTACTTTCGGCGATCAATCATGCCTGTCACTTCATTGTCAATCCAATCGCTGTGAAATCACGCCGACACCGAAGTAATGCCAATGCTCTAAAGAGATCGACATTAATTCTAAAAGTCCAAGCAGTTTTGATGTGTTACAGAACACCCTGATGTAGCCATGATTAGTCTAGAACCAGCGGTTCTGTCTACAGCGTTCCGTTTCTAGTGCCTGAGCGTACGCACAGTCCAATATGTACAAGCAAAGCACTTGGGGCTTGATATGCCCCGGGCAGTTTTCTTTTAGTCTTGTAGCTCAGTAGTTGGACTTGCAACTTTCGCTAAAAGCAGTCCTTCTCAAAGTGGTATTCGCAGAAAACTTTATTTCTGCACGACTTAAACATCGACACCGAGTGCTTGGCCCCATATTCTGTAGCCATTCTATACACTGTAAGGGACTGGTCAGTTTCTTCGGCCGGGGGGGGGGGGGGTGGATTATTTTTTGCCGACGTCAAAAAGTGGCTGACCCCACCTATTCCAAATTTCGAAAACAGGGTGACCCCCCCCCCCCCCGGGCGCGACATAGGTAAAACAAAATTATGGCGTATGCCTTACTTCGGAAAGATTGGACATGATTTGCATAGCGTGTTTTAAATGTGTTGTCAGTTAGACCGATGTAATGTTTCGCCTCATTGGCATCGCTTGTAACAGTAGCTTTATAGATTATACCCCCACTCCAGGGGGCTTGCCAGTCTAAATCTATAATCTATAAAGCTACTGTTACAAGCGATGCCAATGAGGCGAAACATTACATCGGTCTAACTGACAACACATTTAAAACACGCTATGCAAATCATGTCCAATCTTTCCGAAGTAAGGCATACGCCAACAGCACAGAATTGTCAAAATATGTCTGTCACTTGAAATCTCAGGACAAACCATTTAATATATCATGGTCAATCCTATCAAAAGCAAGCAGTTACTCAAATGTGTCAAAAAATGCAACCTTTGCCTTACAGAGAAGCTATTCATAATCAATGCAGATAAATCTAGCCTTTTAAACAAGCGTTCGGAGTTGGTCTCCAAGTGCCGACACGAAAACAAATTTTACTTGTCAAATTTCAATCCAACCCACAACATCAAATGGTTTGACCCAACCTGACACTTATATGTAAGCACCTGAAGCAAATTTCACACAATAAAATCTACCTATCTGACGATCGCGTGTATGCGTGAAACTTGAGTAATAGGTACCAAACATACTTGATGTGTTCTCATATTTATTGTAATATTGCTCTGCATCCCTGCATCGAGCACTCTACCCCTCTGAGAAGATACAAACAAGTTTTGGTATATATATATATATATATATATATATTATATTTTACATTTTACATCTATTTATATTTTAAATAGTCATTCTATGTTGTAATGAAATTGTTGACATGTCAGTTGTAAGATAGGAATTTCAAAGTGTGAATCTTAAAGTTTGAATACAGTACATTTTGAATGAGCTGTATTTTGAATGAGCTGTATGTATTTCACACTTTCTCTGCTTAACCAGATGTCCTGAACTATTGTACAAAAATGGATGTCAATCATTAATATCAAAGAGGAAAAAGCAGTGAATCAAAAACTTTGATGGGTGTTAAGACTTGCCAACCATCCAATTAAATCTCCTGAGGAGCCATAGAGAGCTTTTTTAGCCAAATCTAATGTGTACAGTGTCTGAGAGGACCTTTTCATGTAACATTGAAACCATAAAAGCACAGCTAATAATGACAAAAACTGCCTTTTTTAACTGTTATTTTGTTCATAAAAAAGCATCTTTCTACAGAAAACCTGTGAAACAAAGGAAAATAATTGCATCAATGAGAAGAAAAGATATCTTGTCATTTTTCTATCTCTATAATAAGTCACTGTATCAAATATATATTGTGAAATATTTGTGCATGTTGCTTTTTCATACTGAATTCTCACAGAGAGAACAGAAAAGTATCAGGAATTTGTCATCCTTTTCATATGAAATGCAGATTTCATAATGGTACACTTTCACTTAGCAAACATCAAGATATCTCTGATTTATTAAAGTATGGCGCCCGAAGGGCGCGCCGAAAAATGTGAAACATCCTGATATCTCTGATGTATATGCCTTGTATATTAAAGTCATGCACCTGAAGGGCATGCTGAAAAATGTCTGATATATTAAAGTAATGAGCTTGAAGAGCACACTGAAAAATATGAACATACAGATTGCTACTGACGGACTGTTTAAAGTCATCTCCAGCTTGTGATTATACAGGTTCTATCACAAAGTGTGGTATTAAAAACTGCAAAACTTGTAGTATGCTCATCACTACAGAACAGTTCAGTAGTAGTTTGACAGGGAAGACCTATTCTACCAAATGTCTGGAACCTCTGAATTGCACGACAAAAAACGTAATCTATGGAATTGAGTGTTCATTGTGTGGGCTCATTTATGTTGGTGTAACAGGAAACAGCTTACGATCTAGAATGAACGGACATCGCAGTGGAGTGAATCGATCTTTGGATGTGCAACTTTATAAGCATTTTAACCAGGACGATCACTCCACTTTGTCTATGCGTGTCCGTATTCTTGAAAAAATATACCATCCAACCAACAGCCCCACACTTAGTTCACCATTCCGTAGACAGAGAGAATACCACTGGATTAGACAGTTAGGTACCGCAATGCCTTATGGTTGTAACGACAACATCAAAGATATAGGCAATCTCTCAAGTCCTGGTTGTTCAGAATGTGATGGGCCTATTTGAGTCTTCTGTCCGTAGAAGACGTAGTCATGGACATAGGCGTTACCATCGGCCTAAATTGGATACATCAGCTACCTCCAATTACCATGACAAATTTCATGAACTGCTTCTTTTATTGCAGAAGCCTTTAGGTCTCCATCACATTCGTACTTCATTATTTGCTCTTTCCATCAAGGACTTGAGTAGGTTGCATGTCTATGCATTGGGATTGTCTTTGACAGATCCGAACAAACAACCGTACAGACTGGTCAGTATTATTGCTGACATTGCACTATACAGACTATACAAGCCTGTTCGTGCTGAACCTAAGACTGATGATCATCGTCATTTCATACATCTTCCATTTACTAACAAAGGAATTGATGCCATTAATATCAGCAATATACTACACAACAAAAAGGTTACATCAACTATACCTGTATACTTTAAGAACCAGTCTGTACCTATTCTGTCATATCAATACACCAAGACAATCTCCAATAAAATATTCAATTACAATAAGGCATTGCGGCACTTAAAAATTGATGAATTCCTTCAAACACCAGCATCCTGTGACTGCTCTACATCTCCCTTCAAATATACTCCAGTTGGCCATGTCATCACTGGTGATCTGAACTTGGTTGAACATCACCACCTTCGTAAGATATTATCTTGTGGACCCAAGTTCGAGAACCTCGCAGGATCAACTGGAACCATAATTTTAAGATCATTATGGACGCAGTTGAAGAATATGCCAGGAAATGGGCTAAAAGGGAGGATGTAGAGCTGGACACACTGTCAGAATGGGTCAAATCTGTGAGGAAAATAGTGCGTGGCCGTATTGGTCGACTAAGATCACATGTTTGCAGAAGACCCTATTCTGTATTTAAAGATCCTGATGCTGTTAAGTGTTTGAATGATATCCATGACAAATATGTTGTCGTCCCTGCTGATAAAGCTGCCAATAATATTGTATTTGTCTGTAAGAAGTATTATTTTGAATGTCTTATAGACGAACTTTGTGTAACTAAGACCTCCACCAACTCCACTTACAGACAATCAATGTTCAACAAATCTGAAATTTTGGCAAACCGTAAGTCATTCATGGATTAATACACAGGATGACCATAATAAGTTGCCTAGCTTATACTGGATACCAAAGCTCCACAAAACACCTTACAAAGCTAGGTTTATCGCAGGATCTTCAAAATGTTCAACAACAGAGTTATCGACGATACTGACTTCTGTTCTTTGTACTGTTAAACGGGGACTTCAATCATACTGTGATGTTGACTTTTCTCGGAGTGGTATAAATCAAATGTGGATATTAAAAAATTCGAAGGAACTCTTGGAAAATTTGAAATCAAGATCTGTTTCAAAAATAACATCTATTAAAACTTTCGATTTTTCCACATTGTATACCACAATACCACATGATAAATTGAAAGAGCGCTTGAAAAACATCATCAACCAAGCATTTTTCTACAAAAACGGTTCACGCCGTTACAAATATGTGGTATTTGGGTATAATTCTACATATTTTGTTAAAAATATTACTAACGCTAAAGTGTTTTATACTGAGAAAGACATTATCAGTATGCTTGATTTCCTCATTGACAACATATTTGTTGAATTTGGAGGACACATTTTCCAACAGTGTATAGGAATTCCCATGGGCACTAACTGTGCTCCCTTACTTGCCGACTTATTTCTGTTCTCATACGAGGCAGAATTCATCCAGAACCTTATCAAGCAGAAAAAGGTCTCTGTAGCTCGTACTTTCAACCTTACATTTAGATACATAGACGATGTTATTTCATTGAATAACTCTGAATTCAGTAAATATCTCGCTATTATTTATCCTCCAGAATTGGAGATTTAAGAGACTACAGAAACGGCCTCTTCTGCTTCATATCTGGACATTTTACTTGAATTTGACTCTAATGGTCACCTTTCTACTAGGCTGTATGACAAGAGAGATTATTTCAACTTTAGTATAATTATTTTTCCACACCTCCTCAGTAATATTCCACTCTCACCTGCTTATGGGGTATACATTTCCCAGCTTATTCGATATGCAGGAGCATGCAGTTCATATGGTGATTTTGTAGAAAGACATGGCCATCTCTCTTTCAAACTGTTAAATCAAGGTTACACCAGAGCAAGACTTGTCTCTACATTCAAACGCTTTTTTGGCAGGTATCGCAAGCTGGTTGATAAATACGATATCTCTCTTCGACAAATGATCACTGATGGCATCGGTGACATGGGGCCTTAGTTAGTGACCACTACCTATCTGACTTACAGATTGATATATGGCGGGTGCCACATGTGGGGCAGGATGCGCTTACTATTTTCGAAACACCTGACATCACTTCTTGGTCTTTTGGCCAGAGGTCCATATATCTTTCTTTCATGAATTTGACTTTGTTTGTGTACCGTCTATTTACTGTCTGTTCTGTGCTGTTTTGTGTCTATGTTTACAACTATTGTCTTACAAATTTTGACCTAGTGTTATTGGATTATGGATTGGTATGATTGCGATTATTATACAGAAAAATACAACTGAATGATGAATTTTGTGGTTGACACTAGCATTTTAGGCAATGATGAGCCTGTGTCAAAATTCAAAAACACACTGACCCCCCCTATTGAGCATTTCAAAAACATGGTGACCCCCCCCCCCCCCTATCACCAAAGTCAAAAACAGGGTGACCCCCCGTGAATCCACCGGCCCCCAGGCTGAAGAAACTGACCAGTCCCTAAGTGGAAAAGCTTGCAGTTGCACACGTCGACTGCTTCAATGACCAAGTTTACGACGTCACTTCCGTATTTTATTACACCGCTGTTTGTTAGCCAGTGAGTGAAAGAGAATAAAATCGACTCGAAAGCCTTTCAATGACCATATCAGTTTAATATTCCAAAATTAATTTTCAGGGTAAATTTCCCCTTTAATAATAGAATTAACGGCCGAGGGATGGTTGCCATTTTGAATTTCAACCATTAGTAAATAATAATTTATTTGTTTAATTAGTACTAAACATTGCACAGTGACCCCTAATATTTTAATATTCTTTATTTGTAAGATAATTGTTACAGGTTCACTGAATTTGTTCAAGATATCAAGTCTTTCACTTTCAAGGTGCATACCACCTTAACTTTGGTATATATAACAACCTGAACACAGGTACACAGTTTCTCCAACTTTCCATGCTAATAGGTCTGACAAAATATTTATATTGTCAAAGCAAATATGAACTTTGAATGTTGATACATCAATAATTAAAGGATGGAAGACCGAGTTGTATGAACGATGTACTGACCCGTTTCTATGGTTTACCTTGATCCGGTGAAACCCTTCGATGTTTTTGACGACAAAATAGATGATTAGCGCTAGATGTCAAATATCCATGCGTGCACTGTTATTTTCACTTTTGTTAAAATATGTTTGATGCTGGTCGATAATGGTAAAATTGTTTGAGAATGTCCTGCATGTAATTAAGTGTCATATAGCATTAACTGTTAAGAGGCATTTAATAAAAATATGATTGCCTGAATATGTGGTTTTATGTGCCCTCGTAGCAGGAGACAATTTGCCCTCCTGGCGTCAGGCAAACTGTAAACTGCTCTCGGGTATATAAACCCATATAAACAGGCAATTATATATAATATAGCACAAGTTGGTATTTATTACACATTATAATATTGAGATTGAAAAATTTGTCTCCGAGTTTGATTTCTGGAAGATCTCACTATTTCACCATGAAGTAATTATTATTGACAACTGAGCCATATAAAGACAGCTTACCTGCCATGTGAGGCAGTGATATCCGTCGGATATATGTGCCCCTTTCACATGGCCTTGTTTTGAGGAGTAAATCAGTCATGACCACCATATCGACATTCTGATTTCCCAGGTCACATCAGGTAATGACAGTCAACGTTTGAATCGGAAATGAGGAGAGAGAGAGAGAGAGAGAGAGAGAGAGAGAGGACAGCAAAGTACAGTTACCCTATGGCTTATATATCGTTCCTCGTCTTCCACGCATGTTATACCTTGTGGAAGGTCTGGTTTCCAAGTTGAAATTTGTCATTATAACTAGATCTGTTGTCTAAAATTGAAAACAATGTCATCAATTGCCCTGCTCTAATGTAAACAGGACTTACGTAATCAGGTTCCCTTGTTATTAGAGAGTGGTCTTGGAGAAGATGATCTGGCTAAATATGAGAAAATTGGCCTCATAGTTATGTAAATTTCATCATCATGTAATAAAACTTCATTGAAGTCATCAGCATGCAAATAAAAACCTGGACCCTGCATTGCGACTTGGAAAGACACAGTGTTCAATATTTTGATCTCCAAAATAAGGTGTGTATACTCTAGGTATTTAATAGTTTTTATGGGCCTCAGCTTGCAATATGCATAAATATATCATATCACTATATTGATGGCGAAAATATATCTGATTGGTCGAGACACGAAAAGAACCGTGGTATATTCGCGATGTACCATGACTGGCACATGCACGAGCTGTCGGCAAGAGCAAAAATTCTTTTTTGACGTTCCATGTCAACATTGCAATATACTGTAATTAAATATAATAGCAATAAATCATCGCAGCGACGGTATACAACTTGGTTTTGACCAGATCACTTCATTTATGCACTCGCTATCGCTTGTTCTCTTCAAAACATTCGAGACCATGTGAGTTGTGACTGTGGCAGTCAAATAGGAAATATTTGACTATAATTTTAAAGAGAACCATACAGACTGCCCACAAAGCATCAAAAACTTTGAGCTGCCAGAATTGAAGACATTACTTGCATCTCTAAACACCAACAATCTGCTACCATACCATAGTAAATGTGTCCACTTGTAATAATTGTATTGTATCGAATTAATGTAAACAATATTTGGTAATTAATCAAACAGTAATATTTGGAAAACAACTTATTACTGGTCCAGAGGTAATCGGTTGTTTTTTTTGTGCAAATCATCACCAACATGTACCAGATATGAACTGAAAATGCTCACGTGTTTCATTTTATGTTGCAGTTATGTGTAAATTTGAACCTTTGCCATTGAAAGTTTTCTGATCAACATAATGAACAATATTCAGCAGAGATTAACTCTATAGGTCATTAAGTATTCAAATATACAATTATCTGAAATAGAAATAATTAATTTCTTTGACTGCTGTCATAGTATCACCGCTTTATATAGCAAGTGTAATTGCCTTTGGTCAAGTCCTTCAAACTATATATTCCAAACTTTGAAAGCTCATTAGATATGCAAATTATAAATGTGCTGACATGAAAATGAGAAATGTCTTCCAATATTGGTATAACCTGGTATAATTATCAATGTACATAGCATGTTTTGCCAACTTTGATAAAATAAATCTAAGTATATATCCCTAATTAGGAAATTTCATTATATACAAATAGGGAATTGGCTGAAGCTAAAATGCTTAATGCCTTCCAATAATGTTAGCCTACATCATAGTATCTTTAATGTTCATAGCAAGTTTCATCAATTTTGGTCATGTATATTCAAATATACATCCCTAATTTAAAAAGTTCATTAAATATGCAAATGAAGAATTGGGTAAAGTAAAAGTGCTTAATGACTTTCAATAACGTCGTATCATAGTATCTTTAATGTACATAGCAAGTTTCGTCAACTTTGGTCTAGTCAATACAGATAAATATCCCTGATCATGAAAGTTCATTAAACATGCCAATAAGGAATAGGCTAAAGTTAAAATGCTTCATGACTTTCAATAATGTTCTCAATCATAGTATCCTTATTGTACATAGCAAGTTTCGTCAACTTTGGTCTAGTCAATTCAGATAAATATCCCTAAGAAAGATAGTTCATAAAATATGCAAATTAGGAATTGACTGAAGTAAAAATGCTGAATGACTTTCAATAATGTTCTATCATAGTATCTTCAATATACATACCAAGTTTCGTCAATTTAATTTGATCGAGTAAATTCAGATATATATCCCTAATAAGGAAATGTCATTATCTTTTACGTCACTCCTTACTAATTTTCACATCTGATATACCTTTATGTGATCAACATTTGTAGCAAATCTCATCAAATTGTGTGCAGTCGTTCTCAATGTATATCCGTTTTATTTCTAAAGCCATTAATTATGTAAATGAGCAAAAAGTAAGCCAGCCACATCCATCAAAAACGAATCAGTTCTTGCCATTTGCAAACTTAATCTATGTACCACATTTGATTCTGATCTGATGAGCTGTTTTTGAGATATCGAGCACAGACAGACAGGCACAGACATATAGGCAGACACAGACAGACAACGCTGCGACATATGCTCATGTGTGTGAACATGTGAGCAAAAAATGCAAATCAAAGTCTTCAGATGCGATTGTGTCAGCTCTAGTTTGAAACTTACAAAGGTAAGCAAGTACATTATGTGACAGACTTGATAGATGCGGGCTTGCACAACACTATTCCTGTGTATGTTTGTGATTTTCATTATATTGAACCAGCAGCTATACAGCAGCCCAGTTGTATCTGTAAACAGCTAATGTTTGGCTCTGTAAAGTTTACAAGCGACACACAAAAACTTCAGGTGTCCAATGCAAAGCAGATTGTCAACCTGAGATTTGATAATTTACCTTGAAGGCTGTGAAAGCATCATCGTATCGTGAGTAAAAATTGTCAGCTATGTATAGAGAATATCTCTTCTTCCTGAAATCTCGCCATCTGGGCCGAGGAGGATTATCTATCGGAACGTCACCACAACGGATATTTTCATAAGCGTAGCCGTATGTATTTGACAGATCATACTCGTCAAGTAATTGGAATATCTGAAAGATAGGAAAATTCGACATTTTACAAAAGGCTGAGCCGAATCCGACTATGCATATCAACATTCGAGAGCAATCTGTAACATTATGGTTTGGTGATTGATGACTGCACAATGAATATCGATTTTTTTCAATAGTTTTAATGAGTAACATATCTCGATCATAGGCCTGATTGTTATCTTAAAGAAACATGAAATAGTTACTGATTTTGAAGTCTAAAATTATGAAGTCCTAGAAAATGCATTTTTTGTGGAATGTATCTTCGAGTTCAACATCTTTTCACTTTAATACCCACAAATTTGGAATTAAAATCATGGATACTGATATTGAATTGCTAAATATATTCAATATCAATCTATGGAATCAATTGTAAATCTCAAATGTCCCATGGACCTGGTAATGTATTACCTTGAATGAAAATGATTATTGGACCAGTTTTATGTCATATTCCGTGGTCTAAAAATACCGTCAAGGACACTATGTGCTCACATTCGCTTTGAATTGGTCCATTCAAGGAATATTTAAACCAGAAAAACAAGAATGACAAAAGCAAATAAGGTCTGCAACTTAGGTACTGGAAGGTCATCTTTAGGAACATGCATATCATCTTCTATAGCAAAGGGACATGCAGCAGATGCTAAATACATAAGCAAATGTCAACAAAACATCAGCCAGAGTAGGCTTGCCAAAAAGAAAAGGTGGGAGAGTGGAGAAAAAACAAAGAGTGGGGAAAAATGTACAAAAGACCTGGTAAAAAAGTAATGCTACCTCATCAGTCTTCTAGACCCTACCCCCTAATAAATATCAAATGTTTCACCCCTTGGTATTTACCATGTTTACAACGACCAGATGACAGGAAATGTATTTACAACCTAGGGGATTTTTTAAATTAATGCTATGAGTGCTATCATTCGGATGTAGACGGCACTTAATTTAGTTACAGACAGTGAAATGCCTTCCATTGTTGGGCTTGATTATGACATCAGGAATTATCGTTGATCCAAATTTCTCATCAGGTTTTGTGTGTCTTACATTAAAAAGTTGCAAAATTTGGTCCGCAATGAAAAATTAACCCCAGCTTTGTTTTCTGGATCAAATTTTACAACAAATATATACCAAATATTACAAAATTATGTTCACAGCCGTCGAAACTGTCTCACAATACATCCTGGGTTGGTGTAGGTCTGTCGAGGTCACAAACTGAGAAAATTACCTAAATATACAAATTTGGGGGTGTTTCCAAACATTTTGTGCAGAAAATTTATCTAATAACATCCCTCGGGACTTTTATACCAAGTTACAAAGCTATCAGACAAGTAATTTTGAGAACACGTTTTCTTGACCAAAAATGATAAACGTATCTTTAAAAATACAGAGTTTTATATTTCAGGACAATTTCCAGATATCTAACTATTATCATCTCTGGACATCTGCATACAAAATATAAAAGCTGTCTATCCAGCAGCTTGAAAAATGACAAAAATTGCCCAAAATCAGCAATTTTTCCAATTTTGTCGTAAAATCAACACTTTAGAAGGGGAACACCCTTGCAAACATCCAACCCTAATTCGAGAGCAATTGGGCAGGCGGTTTCAGAGAAGAAGAATTTTTAACATAAAATCAGAAAAATAACCAAACAATTCATCAAAAATACAAAATTCAAGATATCTTCACAATATTCACAAATTTATATAAGGTTTACCTAAGGTACTTGCACACTCATTTTCAACGCAATCAAAAGAAGGGATTTGAGTTATTGATTCTTGAAAATTTTTCACATTTTTAAAGTTCACACACCAAATACCAAGCTAAAAAGTTACGCGGTTCGCGAGTTTCGGATGTTGACGGGGATACTACACGTACACAAAGATACATACATACATACATACATACATACATACATACATACATACATACATACACACACACACACACACACACACACATACATACATACATACATACATACATACATACATACATACATACATACATACATAAACACACACACACACACACACACACACACACACACACACATACATACGCCACCAACTTCAGCTTCACATTGGTATACCAAATGTGAGCAAAAAGTACAGGTGTATATCCTCACTCCCATGCCTTGGTTATCATACTCATGCTCGTGCATGACTTCACTACTCCATATTCACAGTGCAAAACACGAGTCTGGACTTCCAAGTTTCTAAATAGGCAAGTTTCTAAGTTAAGGTAGAATGTACCTTGGGGAGAAATATTTTCACTCCCATACTTTTGCAATTCTTTTCTGATCGACCCCCTGTGGGGGCTCATTTTAAAACTCTTGGAGTAAAAATCAAAAATTTTATTTAACCATAGAGTTAACACAATGATGGCGGCCATTATGAAATTCAAATATCGATAAATGTTAGGTACATGTAGCTGGTCTCTTTAGTATCAAAGTTTGCCCAGTGACCCCTGATTTATAATCTTGATATATTAAGAGTACAGCTAAAAGCTTCATTTAGGAAAGTTGGAGGAAAAGTCTAAGTCTTTCACTTTCGAGGCGCATACTACCTTAGGCACAAACGATGGGTCAAAGATACACCTAATCTTCCTCTTTTATAAGTGTAACTGCAGACGAAGACGACCATTATACATTATCAATAAAAGGCTAAGTGACAGTATTATAAGCCAAGTTTTCTAATCACTGAAACGTCTATTTGTGGCTCCAATGATGTGTAATTTTTCTGTACAAATGGCAGGCTATTTTGTTATCAGTTGTTTATTTAACCATCACTTAGAAGGCAGGTGCAAGTTAATATTACACCACAGTTCAATTTGGCGTGAACATATTTCTATTAGCGCTGGTAAGCTAGCAGCTCAAGTATCAATAGGTGGCTTCAAGGGCAAAAAGTAAGAGGGCCAGTAGTGGATTGCTTGAAAAGATGACACTGAAAACTTACATTTGCTTTGGTAAGTTGGTTGCTAGTTTCAATAAGATGGACACTTTTGTCAACAACGCCAATTGCACAGAGGGATCCTGGAGCAGCAGTTAATTCAAGTTGTGTGTTTGCACCAGGTAGCGTTTCATCTTCTGCAAATTGCAGCTTCACCTGTTGCCAATAAGAAACAACAGTTGATTACACATATGGCCCAGAATCTCCCTCCATAAAAAGATCGCTGTTGTGTGTTTGACACATAGAAGAATTGAACTTCGAACCATCACCCACCTCGTTTTCAAATTTCTGTTGAACTTTAAATCTGATACTGTCAGCTATCACTTCACCATCACCCCGGATGTAGTAAAGGAGTAATTTACAATTGGGAGCCATTTTTCGATCTATTGGTATCGTCAAAGTGACTTCACCATAGGCAACTGGCTCTGCAATCTCAAATGGGTCACGAGGTTCTGACCAAACTCTTTGCCGAGATTCTATGGTACAAGGAAAACAAAAACACAAGATGTCATTTAGATATACAATGTTCTCCCCAGGAATGTTTGAAACAGCAACGACTAATTTGCATAACAATAAACATGTAAATATTACGTTAATGTTTCTATACACTATAAGCAGCTTTAGAAAATAACCAACACTCGCAGGATAAGGCCATGAAAGATAAAAAGTTTCTTTCTCATCCTCGGGCACGTCAATTCAGACCCGCGATGTCAAGCTTTTTTCTGCTCATGAGGAAGTATAATTTTAAAAAAATAACATCAATGATACTTTGCTCACATTTGTTTACATGTGGCTGCATGTGGCAAGCCAACATGAGTGTATCAGATAATTAAAAGCTTCTATGCTCCTTAGCTTGTGATATCATGGTCAAGTGCATTTGATCAAATGTTGATGCACTGTCCATTGAAGTATGAAATTGTTGGCAACTTGCAACTGTTGATCACAGACACTTACACAATACCATTCAACCGAGTACATTATAACTAGTATTAAAATCAGCCATACCAAACTAAAGGTGTCCCTTGTAATATTGTAATGCATAAAATTAATGTAGACATTATTTGATCTCTCTACGGTCTATTATTGCATAATCGAAGACTAAGGTAATATGTTATAATTGGCATTGTTTAGAGCTTCCACTGTTAACGATGCTGCCACACCTACATTATAATTGTATGTTGCAAACTGCCACCAAGATAAAGAACAAGACAAATGGGGAAATTTCCAAACACAAATATATATATATATATATATATATATATATATATATATATATATATATATATATATATATATATATATATATATTGTTATATAGGTCATTTTCCACGACATTCAGGACCTGTGTTTAATTAGTCTAGAAGATTCTCAAGGTCACTGTCCTTCATGACCTAACAACCTTGGATTCAATTAGTCATGTTTGGAATGTTCTGGAAATTTAATTAGTTGTGTAAGAGAGATACTTTGAGAAAAGTAATGAACATTTCAATAAAAGTTGTAGATTGTCCTTATAATCTCTTATATAACCACATGTGTATAAATAGAGGATGGCACAACTTGCAGGCAGACATTTTGGGATCGTGTCTCTTGTGTGTTACTTCAAGTCTTTAGAAACTCCAGCAGTATGAATTTCAAGACTTTTCAAGACCTTCACTGCCAACGCTGGATTTATACTGTGGACTTTGTGCAACTTCCAGCCTGCAAGCCAAAAAACTGTTCATTCATCCGACTGACTGTTACAACTCTGAGACTGTTGCTTTGCCGTGCCAGCTGAGATAAGTAGCCTGTATACAGTTTGTATTCTATACCTTAACTTAGAAATTAGTTTATTTTTGTAATAAATTTCGTTTTATACGGTAAACTGCTGAGTTCACCTTTTGTTCGTTTTCTATCACGTAACTATATATCTATATATACATATATTACAAATATATATATATATATATATATATATATATATATATATATATATATATTCATAGAAACTTTCATGGAACACTTTTTGTACAATATGGTATGTTAGCTGCCTTGCCAAGACAATCTGACCCCTGTTTATTGAGATTATCACCAAGTTTTCACTTTTGTTGCTCACTGGCATTTTTAGTAACATTTCACTTCATTTGAACAAATACTAATTCACATTTGAGCATGTACATGTATCTATCAAAATACACAGGTTATAACTCTCTTTTTATTTTTCTTGCCCTAAAGTAGTTTTTTATGCTTGTTTTAAAAATCTGACATTTATATATAAGTTGATCATATACAAGATGTATACATTCATTAAGTCTCTAAGGTCTCTTTTAAGAGTAGTGTTAATTAGAGTTATACCACTCTCCGCCTCGTGCCCATTGTTCTAACCATGCTTTCTAATTTCAATAACTGAATATTTTATTATTACCACCTGGCTTTCTTTTGTGTAAAAAGTGTCCGATTTACAAGTTCTTTTGTTTAAAAGTGTCCGATTTACTAGTAAATCGGACAGTTCTTTTGTTAAAAACTCTCCAGTTTACTAGTAAATCGGACACTTGTAAACAAAAGAAAGTCACGTGGCGACGAGTAAAAAAACAAACAAACGCGAGACATTAACCAGAAGAAATTTATTTCACCATCAAGTACAGAGTAAAGACACTCTAAAAGAATCACTGGACTGAATTAATTTTGCACGACTTTACATCTCAAAATCAATTTCAGGTCACCGTGAAATTTACTAAGTATGTTTAGTATGTTTATTTGCCATAGAAATACGACGTATTATGTACAGAATGTCAAGAGTGGTGTGATATTTAAAAAATATCTAAAAAAAAAATGTAATAGTGACATTTCTGCAGAAAAGGTAATGCTATATAATCATTGGAATGTGATCTATGGCTGGAAAACAGGAAAAGCTTAAGTGAAGCTTGCATCATCTGTTTCCCATTTAACTGTACAGAAAGTAAGCAAACGTAAAATACAGAGGGCTTTTACAATAAGTAAACAAAATAAACTTGTAAATTAACGTACGGTAAAATGCACAGTGTATACTGACTAAAACAGATTAATGTGGAGAACTGAGGCGAAAAATGAGCTATCAGAAAGAACAATAAACACGTAACAAGGAGAAAAAGAATAACATGTAGCAAGGTAAATTTGGTGGATCACTGATTGATTATCAAGTAATCTTTTAATTTCGCTTTGAAGCCGTTTCTAGTAGGTATGTTACGAATATCATGTGGTATCTCATTCCATATTTTGCCACCGTGATAGTCAAAGGAAAATTTGCCCAAAGTGTAATTCCTTCTAGGGATGAGAACATCCCTTTTTGTAATTAATCTTGTTTGGTAATGGTGTTGTGGGAAAGAAAAATACTCATCAAAACGTCTGGGTAATCTGTTGTGAAAAAGATCATGAATAAATGTACAGAGTTGGTATTTAAACTGGCTGTAAATGTCAAGAATACCGAGAGATTGAAAAAGTGGCCTACTATGAGTAAAAGAATCCTTAAAACAAATGATGCGAACAAGTTTCTTTTGTGCCTTATAAACTGAATCAAGAGATGAGCGATAAGTACTACTGCCCATATTTCCAAACAGTATGAAATATGTGGGAGAATAAGAGCATTGTAAAGAAGTAACAGAGTGGATTTGGGGAGATAATGCCTCAGTTTGGAAATAATACCAATCTTGGGAACAATTTTATCAAGAACCTTCTTAATCTGTTGTTTCCATGTAATATTTTTATCAATGTCAACTCCCAGATAACTGGTATTGGCGACTTCTTCGAGTAAAACATTATTAATACCTAACTGACCAGTATTATTAAATGGATTATAACGAGATGAAAGAAACATGTAGTTGGTTTTAGAGTAGCTAATTGTCAGTTTGTTTGCATTGCACCATTGCACCAAATAATGGTATTGATTGCAAATATCACTTCTGTGTTAAGGTTATTGTTATCATGATCATTCGAAGCTGAAATTTAAGACTTCAAAGTCAGTTGTCAAACACTGAATGTGGAGATTTCAGTCGCCTTTGGTAAAGTTAAATCTAGCTACAGGCAAACACACGCAGTATCACAGTCATTGTGGATCTACACATTTTGATTTTTTTGTACTTGCAGTTTCTGGTGCGCCTTTCTCTGACGTGGCTGTGTAGCTTGCTCTTCCGATTGTGGCTGTTAGCACTCGCGTGACAGGGGGACTTTTCTTTGCCATCTTTGGCTTTGGTAGTTGAAGTGCACCGGATACAGCTTTCATTTGTACTTCATCCGCCATATCGAAACACATAGAGCGACTCGGCAATTGCGTGTATGCTGCTCAAAGTTTTCGACCCAAATGAGCAAAGCGTGACTCTAACGTCGATCTGCAAACACCTTTTCCCTTCATTCAACCAACCAATCAATCAAATATAATTCATACAATTCAAATCAAACCAGGTGCTCAACCACGCCATCGCACTACAATAGCAACACATGTCAACTTTGTTTTATCCAATCATGGGTTATTTTTCTATACTTTCGTTCAACAAGGTGTCAAAACGCGTCAATATTTTCCTGTCAAAGTTTCAACTGGCACTGCACTAAAATTACAAATAAAAACTTTCAACGTGCAAACAAGGCTCTAAAACTCGGCAAATTCGTGGTATAACACGGTAAGCGAACACGTAGTCGGCGGTTTACGGAATTTAACGGCACATTTTGCCATAAAACTCCTCGGCCCTGCGGGCCTCTGAGTTTTACTGGCAAACTGTACCGTTAAATTCCGTAAACCCCCTCCTACACGTCCGCTTATTTATAGTAATTTCCAAAAAGGCCTGAAAAAAATTTGAAATTGTGATGTCACTAGATAATGAATGTATTAACCAATTACTCTTACCCGTGCGATCAATAGATATTTTAATAAAATCCCATTCCTCTGTTGCTCTTGTGGGAGATGCAGTGGATGGTGTCTTTGTGGTTGTCAGACGCTCGATCTCTGGTACTAATTCAATCAGTTTACGATCAGTATAGACTATGTCACCATGAGACACCATCTGCACAGGGGAGGGGTCAAGTACAAGATAAGACAGTGTTCTCCCCAGAAATGAAATGAATGTTGTGTAAAGGTCTCAATTCATCAACTCCAATTGCAAATATTCATACTGAGCCACAGGCTAATGAGACATTGTTTGTGTTGATTTTTCCAGTTATGAACAAAACTTAATTATGAATATTTATAAATTATTAATATGAATGTTACATAATAATAAAATCTTGCTTTTTATAAAGAATGCCATCCATTTTCTTTAGATACTTCCTGGGAACCCAATTGTTGTAATGATAATTAATAAATTATGATTATGATTTACACAATCATATTTTACATATTGTAATCTGCTTATGTAAACAACCCTCTTGAAACCCTTATTTAGTTCACAATCTATGCCTAAATATACGAGTTACACCATTGCCCATGTTCAATCTATGGCGACAGTTACTACACAGTCGGTGTGCTAAACTCCTTTCGCAGATCAGACTTAACGGCAGGGATTCTCTCTTCTCATGCATTAACAATCAATATGTGCAAGGGTTCGGTTTTTTGTTGCATTGTTATATACTAAGCAACCACACAAAAGTGAATCTTCAGTTAATCAGGAATTTGTGTTTACACCTCAATACAATGTAAACTATCTGCATGAGTTATAATACTAAAACGTGGAGGCTCACCTTGATGTAGAGATCTACGAGTTGGATATCCTGTGTGGTGTAGAAAACTGTGAAATTGTATCCTGAGTCTACAGGCAGAGTTTGTTTAACAGGTTCTATCTGCACAAAGCTGCCACTTGGTGAATACCAAGCCCTGATGGATTTACTTGTGTAAGGGTCAGACACTCTGTGCACATAACGGTGAAGGCGAATATCATATGGCTCTGTGAATCTCTGCCCAAGTGCCTGTATAATGTATGAAAACAGTAATTCATAATATTTTCCACGAAAGACCCACAAGAGATCTGGTAATTTACTGCAGCAATAATTTAAAGTGTGCAGGAAAATACAATATTTAGTGGTATTAGTTATCATATACTTAATTGATATGGATAAAATGCATGCATTCACACCCGAACACCAGCCTAAACACTTAAGCACCCCATTGGAAAATAACTTACCATGATTTCCACTCTGCTTGTGTCAATTGAAAGGTTTTTCAGTGTGAAATCAAAAGCACCATTGACTGAAGTAAAGTTCTTGTCCAATATATCACCATCATTTGTGCCTACTACTAAATTAACCAGTTTTCCATCAGCTGGGGAGCCATCCAGGTCGGTCACTTTCACTTTGCCAAAGTATGGCACCCCTGGTTTGAAATTCTCTGGCGCTTGGATTTCAAGCTGAAATGGTGTGGTGGAAATGGAGGGACCTACACGCTCACTAGACACGGTTACACCAGTATTTGCCTCTGTAAACTCTGCAGTGACGTTAAGATTAGCTTGCCAGAGTGAATAATTAGAAGACATTAAATTGAGCTCCTCAGAAGAAACATATAATGGAGCACAGCCACTTGGACCAGTATCCTGCAACCAAAAATCCTTTGTCACTTAACATCAGCTTTTATCAAAAGATTAATTTTTCAATTAAAGGGACAAAGTGGTTCATTTTGACCTTTTGGTAATATCAAGAAAACATCAAGAATACTTTACTCGCGGTGTACAAAATGGTGATCTTCATGGTAAATACCTAGCTGCAGAAGTGTCAAACATTACGTCTCTGCTGGACCATGGATGTAAAAAATAGCATCCATGGCTGAACGCAAACAGATGAATTATTTGTGACCTCAAGACAGAATAGAATTTGTCCTATTTGGACATGCTTTCCTATGACAAAAAACATTGTGCCACCATGTAAGGGATAAGCTGCGGTCCTTATCTATATGAAAGACACTGCCAAATACGATGGTTCTTGCAAAGATTTTGACGCTGCTAGCTGTATATTCATTAAGTACTATATTAGGTTTGGCACTTTGGTTCCACATTTACACCTTTTAGTTTGAAATATTAATTATTTTGTGGCATTATATGAAAGAATAAAAAAAACACTAGACTCAGCAAGGTGTCTGTTGGAAGCTGCTTAATTATCTTATTAGCAACTATGACAGTTTCACTGGTGAGACCATATAAACAAACAAACAAACAAACAAACAGACCTTGAAGTACATGAGAGATGCAAAACTAAACTAGCTTAATGTAGCAAACAATGTCACCACCAGAGATTTATTAGTAACAATTAATCTTGTCACCAAATGGCAGAAGCCATAGAGTTCATCAGAGAATGCATTTCATAAAACTGAGTGAGTTTCAAAATTTTATTAATATGTTGGTGTAATAGGTTTGAGTTTTGAACTCCACAAATTTGGACCATAGACAGACGGATAAACAGATAGATGGACGGATGGACAGACAGACTGATTTACACATAGACTGACAGTGATAACATTGGCCCCCTGCAATGGGGGTGCTACAACAAGTTGTCTAAGACAACAAAACAAAGAGGAGAGTTTCAGAAAATCTATTTTTTGTGAGTTTGTTGTGTTTATAAATTACAAAATTTGTCATCATTGTAAATACTTCAACTGTAAAGAGCGTTTAGTTTTGAAACCTGTCAAGCTTTAAGCATACTTTTTGACAATTTTTTTTGGGAAAAGTTAGATAAGACACAACCGCTCATGAATTGAATAGTTTGTGTCAATCAAATGATTGTGCGAACCAGTGCATGAATCTCCAGCTTTGTATTTAATCCTTTGCTGTCTCGGTTCTGTAAACAGATCCAAACAATGCTGCAGTCCTCTCCAGATAACTTGCTTTCGCTTACTTGTAGATCATGGCAGTATATATCACAGTGGTACAGGAAGCACTTTCACCTCTATGCTATGACCAAACTATGCAATGTAAAAGCAAATACTGCAGTAGAAATGACCATTAATGTATTGCTTTTTGTTGCAAATAATGCTACCGGAAATTCCTTGAACTAACAAATATTACTTATGTTGCCATTGTCATTTTCTCTGGAAAATTAATTTTGCAGGATTCGATTGGTTGTGCTTTGAATGGGAGGATGATGCATTGCTGAGAATCATTAAGTTTTTACGTAAAATGCTTTTTCTTGATCCAATATTGTTCCTCTCATCAGTAAGGGATCACTGTTGATATTCTTGCCATGAAAAAGTACTTTTCAATAAGATGGTGATAATTTTAGTCCGAACAGCATGCAATTTTGGGCAGATCATGGAGGTACAATTATAAAGTGACTGCATTGGCCTCGCATAAATTTTTCAAGTCAATACTTCATTTGGTTGTTTCATTCAGAATTGACTTTCCTTTCAAAAGTCATAAATCAAATATTGTGAGGCAGCCCTCTCATGGTGAGCTCGAAAAATGAAAACTATGCCATGGATAATTACAAGAAACATTAGTAGCAAGTCATTAAAAACTTGCGTATTGATTTACACGATCATGGTTCCTGATTTTGATGGCTTAATTCATTAATACCATCGAGGCAGTAAACAAAACTAACCCATTGACAGTGATTACATGCAAAGGCAGCCCACAGCAGCTATGTGCGCGCTTACAATTTTCAGATTATAATTCTTCGTTTGCAAATTGAAATTAACAATATCTAGTATTAAGGTTAATTTTCAAATGTGCCTATCGAAAGCCTGAAGAATAAGAATGTTTAGATGAGTAATCATAGGGTAAATGCTCCTGAAGCTACTGTAGACATGGATACAAAATTAAGTTGTTCCTGACTGCATGATGATTATCGCACCGAGGTCATCCTAATGGACCAGTATGCCAAATATCAAAACTATCTGACCAGCGGTTTTGAAGACACAAGCGACCTAACAGCCGACAGAGCACCGCTGTGTTATGTAGAGAATAACTATTTGTGACATGTGTCGATGAAGAAGGTGGATATCTTTGATAGCTAATTTCAGGATGGCCTGACAAATCTGGCAAAATTAGCTGCAAAAATAGAAAATTGAAGTTCTTATCATTATTTCAATACATCACATTAAAATAAGCCCAAGAAACCTGTACACAATATGTCAAAGCTATCAGATGAGTAACTTTTGAGAAACAAAGAGTTTGACAAAAAATAGCAAAATTGACCCCATTATACAAAATTGAAGATTTCATAATAATTTCAATATATCACACCAAGATAAACCTAGGAACCTATACACAAAATATCACAGGTATTAGACTAGTAGTTTTTTATAAACAAATTTTTCGACCAAAAATAGCAAAATATGTCCCCAAAAAACAAAATTGCAGATAATATCATAACTTCAATATATCACATTTTCGTCGTTCCTTTGAAGCTGTATACTCAATATCAAAAAAATGTTTGTACAAAAATGACAAAAATTGTCTTAGAATACAAATTTGCATATTTCTACACAATTTGAGCAAATCTGAATAAGGTCATCCCCAGTGACATATGTCCAAACATCAAAGCTGTTTGTCCAGCAGTTGAAAAAAGAAGATTTTTAAAGATTTTTGACCAAAAATGACAATAATTGCATATTTCATAACAGTTTGAACTAATCCACGTAACGTCATCCCTAGACTATAGACTATAGTAGCTAAACAATGTTGTCCACTGAATCATGTTCAAATGGAAACTGACATATTGTAATCACACCAGTTATGCACGTTTCGATGATCAGTGTGACTGTCGATCACAATTGTTATTGGGCGTTCTTCAATACAGAATCACGATTGTTATTGGTCAATCATCATGATCATGATTACAATCGCACGTATCCAATGTACCCAAGGTGATAGTATATAAAGGCACGCTTGAACTATGACCTGAAAATTATACCTCTACAAGTCGCAAGGCACATGGTCTATCTTCTCCATAGTATGAATACCCAGAGATGCAGATGGAAGCGGAGACTGCACCACGTACAGGCTGGCCATAGGTATATCTATAAGAACAAACAAACAATGTATAAGTTTCTGCGGTAACAGAGTTTCCACTTGGTGTCACACTCGTTTAACCCCCAGTACTTGCTACATTCCAACTTTTGGACAAATTTATCAATTAAAGTTTTGCAGATGTAGAGTCCCATCAGATATATATATATATATTATATATATATATATATATATATATATATATATATATATATATATATATATATATATATATATATATATATATATATATATATATATATATATATATATATATATATATATATGTAACCCCGGTTACGAAGTGAGTCACGTGATTTGATCTTCCATCCCATCTGACAGTTAAGTAATCAGATGGAATTCCTTGATTGCCGTTATCTCCCACAATGCACTGCGAGCAGACAGATACTGCGTGGAGTGGTGGCTTGTGCGGGCAGAGACCCGGTCTAAGGGAATTAGTTCTTCTTGCCAGTAACCAAGACGACGTTGTTGGTCTTTTTGCATGGCTTATGAACTTCTAGGTAGGTTTTCACATTTGTTGCAATACTGAATTTGTAACGTGTTTTCATGGTGTATTTTTTGAAGTTTGAGACCACACCCATTGTGAGGCAAATTGGAGAGGCCATGTGCTTTCCCGATTGGACTGTGAGCCATTCTGAATCTCAAGCTTCCACAGCAATAGATTGATTTGTTTAGTAGTTTGTACTCTTTGTTTTGATTTTTGAATACCAATAGTTCCACAGAAAATGAACTTGTTCAACTTGACATAGTGACTAGAATGGCATTGCCATGCCATGGATTAAGATCCAGTTGATATCACGATCTGCTGACTCAAAGAGCTTAATATGTAACTTGTAAGTGCTCTTCTCTTTTTGCATGGCTTATGAACTTCTAGTTTCCCGACATACCACCCATTGACGGAAGCGTTTGGACTGCTAATGAGATAATCCCAAAGGAGAACTGTCTGGAGGACGTTTTGTCCGGGGATGATTCTCGCTTGGGGTGCGAGAGGTCCCGGGTTTGACTCCCGGACGAGCCCCCATTAGTTAAACGTCAGTCAACTAAACCTGGACCCAAGTTCATATTATCCAATCAACAACAAAGGAAAAAATGATTATCGCACAATTTGAGTTGCAGTTTACATTGAGGTTTATTTCTCTACACACTAATGATGATAAAAAGTCTACAATGATTAGCCTGCAATACTGTTTAATCATTCAGAAACTCTAGACACGCCGCTATCCAAGTTCGTATCAATTACAGTGTTCACTCAATAGACACTCTCCAGAATTGTTCAGGGTTCAGAGTCCACGTCGATCCTGTTGCTATGGTTACAAATTCCGTGTTGTAACCTCTTCCAGTTCGGGTGGGAAACTGATTCACAAAATGTCCTCCAGACAGTTCTCCTTTGGGATTATACCTAGAAGTTCATAAGCCATGCAAAAAGACCAACCACGTCGTCTTGGTTACTGGCAAGAAGAACTAATTCCCTTAGACCGGGTCTCTGCCCGCACAAGCCACCACTCCACGCAGTATCTGTCTGCTCGCAGTGCATTGTGGGAGATAACGGCAATCAAGGAATTCCATCTGATTACTTAACTGTCAGATGGGATGGAAGATCAAATCACGTGACTCACTTCGTAACTGGCGTTACATATATATATATATATATATATATATATATATATATATATATATATATATATATATATATATATCTCCTCGTGGGAAATTACAGGGGTCGATGCGGAAAGCAGAGTGTTACAAATAATAATGCAAATTACTTCAAGTACAAAATGATAATATCTGTTACTTGAAGGTGAAATGCACAGAATAAAAAAGTAGCCAATAAGTTACCCTGTTGCACGTATTAAGTATGTACAAGAAGATTTTAGACAAAAAGGTGCAAAGAAAAAGTCTAAAAAACCAAAAACCAAAAACTCGATCCGCAAGACTGACCCAGAATCAGTTTTGTTGAATTGATTTCTCAAATTCCGACCAAAGAGCTACATGTGACATAATACGAGCCAATGTGACAGCGAGAACGGTTCAGAAGACCCACAGGGAGTACAACGGTATTCTGGCTTAAATCTCTCGATATTTCATTGATTTCTATTAAGTCAACAATATGAAAGACAACTTCGAAAATAAATAGCACACAAGTCTTTAAAGCCGCACTTTTCAATCCCAGGTTCTTGCATTAGTGGAGTTCTCCTCCCAGTCAAACACATGGCCAGTACGATGTTTGATTTCTATTACATTAATTACACAAACTGATTTCAATCTTTTGTCACCTTTTGCTAATCCTGCAAATAGAGCTTATATAACCGTTTGATTGATGGTCGGTTCAAATTGCCAACGGTCATTTATTCCCCAGCACCACGCTCGAATTTCCTTAAAAAACATCTTCCAGTCACGTTAGAATTTGAATATAACCACAGGGTTCGATCGGCAGCAGCTTCGTGCTGACCGCTTGGCAGTCTGTCAGCGTTTTTGCGGTCCGGAAAAACTAAAAAGTGCCATTTTCTGGAGCTTGTGCCCTCATGTTGCCCGTTCGGTGTCCACTTACACAATGAACGCCGCCATAGCTTGGCGCCCTTTTAAAGGGAGGCTCCGCCTTTAAATGATTCAGTACACGATCAGAATATCATTCACTCTTGTGTCGAGGCTACTGACACCCGTACAAGTGCATTGAAGCAATTGAGGTACTCAAGAGAATGCTGGAAAATCTTTACTGCCAGCGACGCCGGCTGATGATCGACATGGTCAAAGTATTCCAATCCCCTTCCTGATCACGAAGGCTAAGGAGACTGCGTTCACGGACGCATGAACTTCTTGACTCCCTGAACTGGGACATCAATGTCATCCACGGGATGTTGGAGATAATTCATCGGCCATGGCCTGATACTGAAGCAGTATAGATCCGATCATTAGATGATCAAAACCAAACGACGCTTTTCAGGGCAACCACATCCTCCAAAAAGAGATCATCCGTTTAATAACATTAAGATTCTAACTGACACTCACAGAAAACTTTACTTGTTCATGTTTCCTACACACAGTACATGCACGCATTCTCACAAATTGGCTCATTTATGTCACACACTTTGCTACTTTTGCAGTCAGTGCTCTAAATTTCAGCACAATTTTAAGAAATCTACAAAAGACAACCCTACGATCAAAAGTATCAAATTCAAAACAATCCAACGAGAACTTTGGAAGAAAAAGATTTTTGACCAAAAACCAGGAAAAATTGCCTCATAAATACAAATATTAAAATTCACCACAATTTGAACAATCTAACAGAGGCCAACCGTCATGCATACCGTCCCAAGTTTGAAGGCAATAGGCCGAGCACTTTCTGAGATTTTATGACCGAAAAATAGGTAAAGTTACCCAAAAGTACAAATATCAATATTTCATCACAATTTGAACAATCTAATTTAAGTCACCATAAAGAACCTGCATACCAAGTTTCAACCAAATCTAGCTTGTGGTTACAGATTTTAGCAAATTTCAGGATTTTCCCTTTTTACCTCATTTGCATATTTTTGACACTGATGTGTTCACTTAAAGGTGCCCTTCTCAATCCCTGGTTCTCACATTAGCGAATGTGTCAACAGCCCATTAACAGTTTGTCATTCTTTTGTTTTCCATTGAATATTTTATCAAGGAAATAATATTTATATTAGATAAATCTGATAATTGAGTGGGGGCTTTAAAGAAATTCACATCTCCACCCCGTGGTGCACGTGTAAACCAAAATACAAAAATAGTAGATGCTGTGCTTTGGGAGTTATATATATATATATATATATATATATATATATATATATATATATATATATACAGGGATAGAAATACTTTTTTATTTCTTGTGGCAAAAGTTTGCCACCGGATATAAAATCAGGTGGCAATTATGAAAAATCTGGTGGCAGTTTAACACATCATGTGATCAGTATAATACAACATTTTGTCATTGCCACATACGCATTCTAATTTATAAATTCTTGAAAATATGGTGAGTACACGTCACAAAAAGTCAACCCATACTGCAGGCCTCGAAAAAAAAATTTTCAAACTTACTAACTGTGGGACACGTGAATTTCATTTTTACTTGGCCGAGAGGAAAATTACTTGCCCTACATTTCTAATAACTGTACCAGTAATTTGTAACAGAGAGCAAGAGTTTGGCCATATGAAGTGAATCCAAAGAGGGAAAAAACATATTCAAACATGAACTACATGTACATCTTGTTAAAATGAAGGATTATTACCAAATCTGAAATGTCGCAGAAGAAATGTGAGAATACTTTAGTCTTTTCTGTAGATTTGGCCATCTAGAAAACATCTTTGAATTTTGAATTTTTCCACGACCTAATCCAAATTAAAATCTTTGCATAAGAGTAATAAGATTGAGTGATTTACAATGTGCATGGCTGGCTGCTGCTCTTTATTATCAAGCTGAGATCACAAACGACTGCTTTGCTGGTGTTTATCTGCCAATGCATGCGCACATGTACATCTGCAACCCTTTTACCTGTTCACATGTTTGCTCACTGAGCACAGCAGTCTTTCAAAGTTTTATTTTGATAAATGTATTCGTCAAGAGAGCAGATAAGATTCAAGTTTCGTTTTCGTTACTCTTCAGTGCAGATTTGTTTTCTGTAAGTGAGAGCCGATCCCTAACAACCAAGGTCACGTAATTTGAAACTGTCTGCATCTCATGCACTACATCATAGCTGCAATGTGTGGCCTCCTTGGTCAACTGAGCCCGTTTCGACTACGATGTAAACTTGTAATTTTTCAACTGGGTGTTGATTTACGTTGAACAGTAAGCATTGCCGAGATCCATGGCTTCGAATAAGTTTACATCCATTTACCAAGCACATGGTGCAATTACACTATCGCGTGAAGCCGATCGACTGTCATACGACTCATACACTTGCACAAAGCATGCAAAGAGAATGGCAACCACTGTCAAGAGCATACCACTTTACGGCATACACATACAAAACAGTAAGTTCACTCCGTGTCGTCAGAGAGAACATGTCGCAAAACTCTATTTTTACGACTTTTTGTGTTTTACAACAGCAAGAACGATTATTTTGCGATGTCGGGCCGATTTTCAAGGGTTTTTAGAAAAACTTTGGAGAGTTGAAGGACTTACAATGATTGTAGGCGTGTACAGACATAATGAAATACGTTTTCAAGCTTGAATTGTCCAGGGCTTAGTTAATTCAACCGCTGGTGCATGGTGCACTTGCCCGTCGGACGGGAAGCATATTGATTTTACTTGCCCGAAACGCAAAATTCACTAGCCATGGGCGTTAGGCGTTAGGAATTTTTGAGCCATGTTACTGGCTAATGAATTGCAAGTATTTATTATTATTTAATTCATGCAGGCTGCAGTTTGGCTTTGTTTTTAAAATGTCACAGCATGCTTTTATCTTGTGCCCTATGACTGCATATGTGGCTATCACAGAGGGCAACAACACGTCAAGTGTAACAAAAGCTGCTGTCATCGATATGGAGATTAGCCAATCACAAGTTTGGATTCACGCTATGTTTTCATTCATGCCAAAATGTCGCAATTAGTTCGGTTTTTTTTTGCTAATGAGTTTTTCCGCCGTCAGACAACGCGTGTTCCTTCAGTGTTCCTTCGTTCAAGCCATAGGATCGATGACATGATGACCCAAAATTTAGTGGCAGAAAAATACCACCAGCAAAAAAATTTGGTGGCAAATTGATAGTTTTTGGTGGCAAATGCCACCATTGCCACCGATTATTTCGAACACTGATATATATATATATATATATATATATATATATATATACCGAACATGAACTAAAAAGTTAAGTTACAGTAATGTTGACGGTCTTTCTTCTGATACACTGGATGCTTCATTTTGTCTCAAATCAGGTTTGTTCCCGCAGTTTATTGAATCATTCTGTTACACTACTGAACTTATTGGACATCATTTTCCAAATTCCAGTGTGCAGAATCAAGAAAACTTTGAAAGACACTGTCCAAACCAATTTCGCCTCATCTCTTGTGAACATGCGCATGAAGCAATACAACTCATAACCTTCGACAGTTCCTCTGACACAGGACAGAGACGACAGCAATTGAACTCATTTTCAATACACCAGTTTCCATGCTGCAATAGATTTCATTAGATCGTGAGCGATTGCTGATAGTTGAAAGACAAGAATCACCAGATACTAATAATGAATTGTCCACATACCTGCCACAGATTTCCACATTAATGATCTTGTCAGTTACAATAATAAATGGTGGTGAGTTCACAACAACTTCGAACTTTGGAAGAACTGTGAATGTACATGGATATACAAAACATGAGAAAACACCCAACTTTTTATCAGCAATCGAAGAATATTTACAGGTCATTGTCACAGCCTCATCCAGATTACACAAAACGTCTTTCTGTTGATGCAAAAATCAGGTAAATTTACACTTGTCTAGTAATCAGGTTTCAAACCAGCACTGATAATTTTATCTTTTTGTCCTTGCACTCTCTAGATGGCAACTTCAAACTAAATTGGAACTCCCATATTGATACACATGTTAACATTCAACTTGTGTTATAAAATAATAGCTTCCAAAGTTTGCGTCAAGAACTGTACACTAGTTTATTCATAACATCTGAATTTAGAGCCACAATGACACTGGAAAATCTTACCGGTGTCTGACAGAATTGGTCAACTGTCTTTCATCATTAATTCTCACTTTTTGTGGTGAAAAACCCCCACGGCGTCATTAGTTTTTAAATGCATACATTACGTAATCTTTACAATTGATGAATGTATTTTGTGATTTTTCCTTATTTTAACAAAGTGAACATGTATGTCAATAAATTTCTACTTATTTTCCAACCTTTTCAAACCTTGGCTTTTGCTGAGATGGTAATTACAGTATTGATTTAGACTTGTAATTCTGACACAAATAGAGCAGGTCAAAAAGGTAATCTTATTGACGCTGTCATGAAGTTGGGTATTTGTGTGATGCCAGTGAATGTTTATACAAGTGTAAACCGATGCTTAATCGTACCAGCTGTAGAAGTATTACTTTGATAATTTATGATTATCCTAAAACCGAAAGATTCTTAAGTTTAACTCTTGGTGATATTTTAATCCTTTAATTGAATTGGGCATTGTGTCATTATTTCTTAGAAGCTGATCTGATGATCAGCCAAGATAATTTCAAGCTACTTAATGTTGTTATCGCAACCTTTTAATTACGAGAATCTTAACACAAAAGAAAGTAAGGAGATCCTAGAATGTCATGTAAATGTTTAACTTATACAGTGAGATTTGAATATTTTGTATCTCTGACGAATCTGTGGCAATAATTTTGTCATATGACTATGGATAGCCAATTAAGCTAGCCTGTGGACTTGTTAGGAGGAGTTTCCGAGTTTTGACATTATAAATTGAGTAGTTTTCTGTGGAATCGTTAGACCTCTGTTTAGAAGCAAATGCAGTGTTAAGTCTCCTCCTTAAGAAGTACTGTCTCTGCATGAGTCTGTTTACTGTTGTGTGTTAAGTCAAGTCCAAGTCCAGCCTGGGCTGCAAGTCCTAGAGAGTTAGTAGAACTCCTGACCTCCGACTTTGTTACATGGTGGCAGCATGTTGGATTATCTACTAAGCTACTCAGCCCTTAAGCTCACCGAAAGCTATGGGTCTGATAACCAAAGAACAGCTGGAAGAGACGACTGTGAACAACACAGAAAACAGGAAGGAGACACCATGAGCAGTAAGTCAGTAAGATTGGTAGTACTCGACAGAGGTGAAGTGGACCTGCTGTATTAGACTAAGGAAGCTGACAGGAAGGACGTCTGAAGAGGTGCTGAGCATATAGAACGGGTTGTGAAATCAGCACAAGTATAGTACGGTCAGACATTTTGTGGAAGCTCAAAGCCATAGAACAAGAAGCGGTGAGTGATCACATATAGTATCAAGAAGAGATTTTGACGTGAGCTTTTCCCTTAATGTTTTTATTGTTAATTGTGGAAAAATGTCCATGGCCTAAAAAAGAAGTGCAGCTACCGTTTCAGCCGACAGGGATGAAAGTGCAAGGGCAGAAAAACAGGAAGAACAAACTAGTCCAAAACTCACATCCGACCAATTATTGCAATTGGAAACGAAAAATTAGAGATTGCAGAAAAGTGGGCTCAGAGGGAACGGGAGAGGGAAGAAAAGGCAGCACATAGGGAAGTCAACATGAAAGGCACCTGGCAGAACGTAGTGAGACTAGGTTGGTGAATCAGCCAGATAGTAATAGATAGTAATATCAAAATATTACCTCTCGACGAGAAGGATGATATTTATTTGTATTTACGTACATTTGAACAAGTAGCTAGGACTAGTATGTTGGCAGAAGATACTTGGGTGATGAGGTTGGCCCAATCCATTGCTGGGACACTAGGATGGCATACATTGCGTTATCCACAGATGATGGAACGAATTATCCGAAACCGAGAAGCAATGTATAAGTTATATGAATTGTATGCAGAAACCTATTGGCTTAAATTTAGAACATTGTATTTCATGTCCCAAGAGACATACACAGAATGGGGACCAAAGTAAAGGGCCATTTGTAATCGCTGGTTGGAAATGGAACAAGTTAATAGCCCTGATGATATGAAAGGAGTTCTGCTCAAAGAACAAATTGATGCTATGCTACCTAAAGATATGTGTCTCTGGATAAAAGACAAAAAGCCAGCATCAGCTAAAGAAGTTCTTGGCCTGCCTGACGATTATGTTACAAATAGAGGAGGCATCAAACTCGATTCTAAGTCTGAGACCAGTTCTTATAAAGGGGGGGGGGGGGGTAGAATTCGGTCATCACAACAGAGGGAGAGAGATAATCGCCATGGTAATGGAAATTTCTTTTGTAAGTATTTTAACTGTGGAAGAACAGGGCATGATCAGTACAGTTCCCTGATAAAGCTACTAGAGCTAAGTCCGTATGAAGCATTCGGGACAATGAATGGACAGAAAGTTATAATCTTACGTGATACAGGTTGCACCCAAATTGTTGTTAATCAGAAATTTGTAACCCCTGAATCTTACACAGGTAACTCAGTTACAATCAGAGGAGTTGAC